>NW_025533506.1:337500-520000 GCF_020615455.1 Coregonus clupeaformis | reverse complement strand
CATCCTGTTCCTGGGGACCCATCATCCTGCTCCTCTGCTCCTGGGGACCCATCGTCCTGTTCCTCTGTTCCTGGGGACCCATCATCCTGCTCCTCTGTTCCTGGGGACCCATCATCCTGTTCCTGGGGACCCATCATCCTGTTCCTGGGGACCCATCATCCTGTTCCTGGGGACCCATCATCCTGTTCCTCTGTTCCTGGGGACCCATCATCCTGTTCCTCTGTTCCTGGGGACCCATCATCCTGTTCCTCTGTTCCTGGGGACCCATCATCCTGCTCCTCTGTTCCTGGGGACCCATCATCCTGTTCCTGGGGACCCATCATCCTGTTCCTGGGGACCCATCATCCTGTTCCTGGGGACCCATCATCCTGTTCCTCTGTTCCTGGGGACCCATCATCCTGTTCCTCTGTTCCTGGGGACCCATCATCCTGTTCCTCTGCTCCTGGGGACCCATCATCCTGTTCCTGGGGACCCATCATCCTGCTCCTCTGCTCCTGGGGACCCATCATCCTGTTCCTCTGCTCCTGGGGACCCATCATCCTGTTCCTGGGGACCCATCATCCTGTTCCTCTGTTCCTGGGGACCCATCATCCTGCTCCTCTGCTCCTGGGGACCCATCATCCTGTTCCTGGGGACCCATCATCCTGTTCCTGGGGACCCATCATCCTGTTCCTCTGCTCCTGGGGACCCATCATCCTGTTCCTGGGGACCCATCATCCTGTTCCTCTGCTCCTGGGGACCCATCATCCTGTTCCTGGGGACCCATCATCCTGTTCCTGGGGACCCATCATCCTGTTCCTGGGGACCCATCATCCTGTTCCTGGGGACCCATCATCCTGTTCCTGGGGACCCATCATCCTGTTCCTGGGGACCCATCATCCTGCTCCTCTGCTCCTGGGGACCCATCATCCTGCTCCTCTGCTCCTGGGGACCCATCATCCTGCTCCTCTGTTCCTGGGGACCCATCATCCTGCTCCTCTGCTCCTGGGGACCCATCATCCTGCTCCTCTGCTCCTGGGGACCCATCATCCTGCTCCTGGGGACCCATCATCCTGTTCCTGGGGACCCATCATCCTGCTCCTCTGCTCCTGGGGACCCATCATCCTGTTCCTGGGGACCCATCATCCTGCTCCTCTGCTCCTGGGGACCCATCATCCTGCTCCTCTGCTCCTGGGGACCCATCATCCTGCTCCTCTGCTCCTGGGGACCCATCATCCTGCTCCTCTGTTCCTGGGGACCCATCATCCTGCTCCTCTGCTCCTGGGGACCCATCATCCTGCTCCTCTGCTCCTGGGGACCCATCATCCTGTTCCTGGGGACCCATCATCCTGCTCCTCTGCTCCTGGGGACCCATCATCCTGCTCCTCTGCTCCTGGGGACCCATCATCCTGCTCCTCTGTTCCTGGGGACCCATCATCCTGTTCCTGGGGACCCATCATCCTGCTCCTCTGCTCCTGGGGACCCATCATCCTGTTCCTCTGTTCCTGGGGACCCATCATCCTGCTCCTCTGTTCCTGGGGACCCATCATCCTGTTCCTGGGGACCCATCATCCTGCTCCTCTGCTCCTGGGGACCCATCATCCTGCTCCTCTGCTCCTGGGGACCCATCATCCTGTTCCTGGGGACCCATCATCCTGTTCCTGGGGACCCATCATCCTGTTCCTGGGGACCCATCATCCTGCTCCTCTGTTCCTGGGGACCCATCATCCTGTTCCTGGGGACCCATCATCCTGCTCCTCTGTTCCTGGGGACCCATCATCCTGTTCCTGGGGACCCATCATCCTGCTCCTCTGTTCCTGGGGACCCATCATCCTGTTCCTGGGGACCCATCATCCTGCTCCTCTGTTCCTGGGGACCCATCATCCTGCTCCTCTGTTCCTGGGGACCCATCATCCTGTTCCTGGGGACCCATCATCCTGCTCCTCTGCTCCTGGGGACCCATCATCCTGCTCCTCTGCTCCTGGGGACCCATCATCCTGCTCCTCTGCTCCTGGGGACCCATCATCCTGCTCCTCTGTTCCTGGGGACCCATCATCCTGCTCCTCTGCTCCTGGGGACCCATCATCCTGCTCCTCTGCTCCTGGGGACCCATCATCCTGTTCCTGGGGACCCATCATCCTGCTCCTCTGCTCCTGGGGACCCATCATCCTGCTCCTCTGCTCCTGGGGACCCATCATCCTGCTCCTCTGTTCCTGGGGACCCATCATCCTGTTCCTGGGGACCCATCATCCTGCTCCTCTGCTCCTGGGGACCCATCATCCTGTTCCTCTGTTCCTGGGGACCCATCATCCTGCTCCTCTGTTCCTGGGGACCCATCATCCTGTTCCTGGGGACCCATCATCCTGCTCCTCTGCTCCTGGGGACCCATCATCCTGCTCCTCTGTTCCTGGGGACCCATCATCCTGTTCCTGGGGACCCATCATCCTGCTCCTCTGTTCCTGGGGACCCATCATCCTGTTCCTCTGTTCCTGGGGACCCATCATCCTGTTCCTGGGGACCCATCATCCTGTTCCTGGGGACCCATCATCCTGTTCCTGGGGACCCATCATCCTGTTCCTGGGGACCCATCATCCTGTTCCTGGGGACCCATCATCCTGTTCCTCTGTTCCTGGGGACCCATCATCCTGTTCCTGGGGACCCATCATCCTGTTCCTCTGCTCCTGGGGACCCATCATCCTGCTCCTCTGCTCCTGGGGACCCATCATCCTGCTCCTCTGCTCCTGGGGACCCATCATCCTGTTCCTCTGTTCCTGGGGACCCATCATCCTGCTCCTCTGTTCCTGGGGACCCATCATCCTGTTCCTGGGGACCCATCATCCTGCTCCTCTGCTCCTGGGGACCCATCATCCTGCTCCTCTGCTCCTGGGGACCCATCATCCTGTTCCTGGGGACCCATCATCCTGTTCCTGGGGACCCATCATCCTGTTCCTGGGGACCCATCATCCTGCTCCTCTGTTCCTGGGGACCCATCATCCTGTTCCTGGGGACCCATCATCCTGCTCCTCTGTTCCTGGGGACCCATCATCCTGTTCCTGGGGACCCATCATCCTGTTCCTGGGGACCCATCATCCTGCTCCTCTGCTCCTGGGGACCCATCATCCTGTTCCTGGGGACCCATCATCCTGTTCCTGGGGACCCATCATCCTGTTCCTGGGGACCCATCATCCTGTTCCTGGGGACCCATCATCCTGCTCCTCTGTTCCTGGGGACCCATCATCCTGTTCCTGGGGACCCATCATCCTGTTCCTGGGGACCCATCATCCTGTTCCTGGGGACCCATCATCCTGTTCCTGGGGACCCATCATCCTGCTCCTCTGCTCCTGGGGACCCATCATCCTGCTCCTCTGCTCCTGGGGACCCATCATCCTGCTCCTCTGCTCCTGGGGACCCATCATCCTGCTCCTCTGTTCCTGGGGACCCATCATCCTGCTCCTCTGCTCCTGGGGACCCATCATCCTGCTCCTCTGCTCCTGGGGACCCATCATCCTTTTCCTGGGGACCCATCATCCTGCTCCTCTGCTCCTGGGGACCCATCATCCTGCTCCTCTGCTCCTGGGGACCCATCATCCTGCTCCTCTGTTCCTGGGGACCCATCATCCTGTTCCTGGGGACCCATCATCCTGCTCCTCTGCTCCTGGGGACCCATCATCCTGTTCCTCTGTTCCTGGGGACCCATCATCCTGCTCCTCTGTTCCTGGGGACCCATCATCCTGTTCCTGGGGACCCATCATCCTGCTCCTCTGCTCCTGGGGACCCATCATCCTGCTCCTCTGTTCCTGGGGACCCATCATCCTGTTCCTGGGGACCCATCATCCTGCTCCTCTGTTCCTGGGGACCCATCATCCTGTTCCTCTGTTCCTGGGGACCCATCATCCTGTTCCTGGGGACCCATCATCCTGTTCCTGGGGACCCATCATCCTGTTCCTGGGGACCCATCATCCTGTTCCTGGGGACCCATCATCCTGTTCCTGGGGACCCATCATCCTGTTCCTGGGGACCCATCATCCTGCTCCTCTGTTCCTGGGGACCCATCATCCTGTTCCTCTGTTCCTGGGGACCCATCATCCTGTTCCTGGGGACCCATCATCCTGTTCCTGGGGACCCATCATCCTGTTCCTCTGTTCCTGGGGACCCATCATCCTGTTCCTGGGGACCCATCATCCTGTTCCTGGGGACCCATCATCCTGCTCCTGGGGACCCATCATCCTGTTCCTCTGCTCCTGGGGACCCATCATCCTGTTCCTGGGGACCCATCATCCTGTTCCTGGGGACCCATCATCCTGTTCCTGGGGACCCATCATCCTGTTCCTGGGGACCCATCATCCTGTTCCTCTGCTCCTGGGGACCCATCATCCTGTTCCTGGGGACCCATCATCCTGTTCCTGGGGACCCATCATCCTGCTCCCCTGTTCCTGGGGACCCATCATCCTGTTCCTGGGGACCCATCATCCTGTTCCTGGGGACCCATCATCCTGTTCCTGGGGACCCATCATCCTGCTCCTCTGCTCCTGGGGACCCATCATCCTGCTCCTCTGTTCCTGGGGACCCATCATCCTGTTCCTGGGGACCCATCATCCTGTTCCTGGGGACCCATCATCCTGCTCCTCTGTTCCTGGGGACCCATCATCCTGTTCCTCTGTTCCTGGGGACCCATCATCCTGTTCCTGGGGACCCATCATCCTGTTCCTGGGGACCCATCATCCTGTTCCTGGGGACCCATCATCCTGTTCCTGGGGACCCATCATCCTGTTCCTGGGGACCCATCATCCTGCTCCTCTGCTCCTGGGGACCCATCATCCTGCTCCTCTGCTCCTGGGGACCCATCATCCTGCTCCTCTGCTCCTGGGGACCCATCATCCTGCTCCTCTGCTCCTGGGGACCCATCATCCTGCTCCTCTGCTCCTGGGGACCCATCATCCTGCTCCTCTGCTCCTGGGGACCCATCATCCTGCTCCTCTGCTCCTGGGGACCCATCATCCTGTTCCTGGGGACCCATTATCCTGTTCCTGGGGACCCATCATCCTGCTCCTCTGTTCCTGGGGACCCATCATCCTGTTCCTGGGGACCCATCATCCTGCTCCTCTGTTCCTGGGGACCCATCATCCTGTTCCTCTGTTCCTGGGGACCCATCATCCTGTTCCTCTGTTCCTGGGGACCCATCATCCTGTTCCTGGGGACCCATCATCCTGTTCCTGGGGACCCATCATCCTGTTCCTCTGCTCCTGGGGACCCATCGTCCTGCTCCTCTGTTCCTGGGGACCCATCATCCTGCTCCTCTGCTCCTGGGGACCCATCATCCTGTTCCTCTGTTCCTGGGGACCCATCATCCTGCTCCTCTGCTCCTGGGGACCCATCATCCTGCTCCTCTGTTCCTGGGGACCCATCATCCTGCTCCTGGGGACCCATCATCCTGCTCCTGGGGACCCATCATCCTGCTCCTCTGCTCCTGGGGACCCATCATCCTGTTCCTCTGTTCCTGGGGACCCATCATCCTGTTCCTGGGGACCCATCATCCTGCTCCTCTGTTCCTGGGGACCCATCATCCTGTTCCTGGGGACCCATCATCCTGTTCCTGGGGACCCATCATCCTGCTCCTCTGTTCCTGGGGACCCATCATCCTGTTCCTGGGGACCCATCATCCTGTTCCTGGGGACCCATCATCCTGTTCCTGGGGACCCATCATCCTGTTCCTGGGGACCCATCATCCTGTTCCTGGGGACCCATCATCCTGTTCCTCTGTTCCTGGGGACCCATCATCCTGTTCCTGGGGACCCATCATCCTGTTCCTGGGGACCCATCATCCTGTTCCTGGGGACCCATCATCCTGCTCCTCTGTTCCTGGGGACCCATCATCCTGTTCCTCTGCTCCTGGGGACCCATCATCCTGCTCCTCTGTTCCTGGGGACCCATCATCCTGTTCCTGGGGACCCATCATCCTGCTCCTCTGTTCCTGGGGACCCATCATCCTGTTCCTCTGCTCCTGGGGACCCATCATCCTGCTCCTCTGTTCCTGGGGACCCATCATCCTGTTCCTGGGGACCCATCATCCTGTTCCTGGGGACCCATCATCCTGCTCCTCTGCTCCTGGGGACCCATCATCCTGCTCCTCTGTTCCTGGGGACCCATCACCCTGTTCCTGGGGACCCATCATCCTGCTCCTCTGCTCCTGGGGACCCATCATCCTGCTCCTCTGCTCCTGGGGACCCATCATCCTGCTCCTCTGTTCCTGGGGACCCATCATCCTGTTCCTGGGGACCCATCATCCTGTTCCTGGGGACCCATCATCCTGTTCCTGGGGACCCATCATCCTGTTCCTGGGGACCCATCATCCTGTTCCTGGGGACCCATCATCCTGTTCCTGGGGACCCATCATCCTGTTCCTGGGGACCCATCATCCTGCTCCTCTGTTCCTGGGGACCCATCAACCTGTTCCTGGGGACCCATCATCCTGCTCCTGGGGACCCATCATCCTGTTCCTGGGGACCCATCATCCTGTTCCTCTGCTCCTGGGGACCCATCATCCTGTTCCTGGGGACCCATCATCCTGTTCCTGGGGACCCATCATCCTGCTCCTCTGTTCCTGGGGACCCATCATCCTGTTCCTGGGGACCCATCATCCTGTTCCTGGGGACCCATCATCCTGTTCCTGGGGACCCATCATCCTGCTCCTCTGCTCCTGGGGACCCATCATCCTGCTCCTCTGTTCCTGGGGACCCATCATCCTGCTCCTCTGTTCCTGGGGACCCATCATCCTGTTCCTGGGGACCCATCATCCTGCTCCTGGGGACCCATCATCCTTTTCCTGGGGACCCATCATCCTGTTCCTGGGGACCCATCATCCTGCTCCTCTGTTCCTGGGGACCCATCATCCTGCTCCTCTGTTCCTGGGGACCCATCATCCTGCTCCTCTGTTCCTGGGGACCCATCATCCTGTTCCTGGGGACCCATCATCCTGCTCCTGGGGACCCATCATCCTGCTCCTGGGGACCCATCATCCTGCTCCTGGGGACCCATCATCCTGTTCCTGGGGACCCATCATCCTGCTCCTGGGGACCCATCATCCTGTTCCTGGGGACCCATCATCCTGTTCCTGGGGACCCATCATCCTGTTCCTCTGTTCCTGGGGACCCATCATCCTGCTCCTCTGTTCCTGGGGACCCATCATCCTGTTCCTCTGTTCCTGGGGACCCATCATCCTGCTCCTCTGTTCCTGGGGACCCATCATCCTGTTCCTCTGCTCCTGGGGACCCATCATCCTGTTCCTCTGTTCCTGGGGACCCATCATCCTGTTCCTGGGGACCCATCATCCTGTTCCTGGGGACCCATCATCCTGTTCCTGGGGACCCATCATCCTGTTCCTGGGGACCCATCATCCTGTTCCTCTGTTCCTGGGGACCCATCATCCTGTTCCTCTGTTCCTGGGGACCCATCATCCTGTTCCTGGGGACCCATCATCCTGTTCCTGGGGACCCATCATCCTGCTCCTCTGCTCCTGGGGACCCATCATCCTGTTCCTGGGGACCCATCATCCTGCTCCTGGGGACCCATCATCCTGTTCCTGGGGACCCATCATCCTGTTCCTGGGGACCCATCATCCTGTTCCTGGGGACCCATCATCCTGTTCCTGGGGACCCATCATCCTGCTCCTGGGGACCCATCATCCTGCTCCTGGGGACCCATCATCCTGTTCCTCTGCTCCTGGGGACCCATCATCCTGTTCCTCTGCTCCTGGGGACCCGTCATCCTGTTCCTGGGGACCCATCATCCTGTTCCTGGGGACCCATCATCCTGTTCCTGGGGACCCATCATCCTGTTCCTGGGGACCCATCATCCTGTTCCTGGGGACCCATCATCCTGTTCCTGGGGACCCATCATCCTGTTCCTGGGGACCCATCATCCTGTTCCTCTGCTCCTGGGGACCCATCATCCTGCTCCTCTGCTCCTGGGGACCCATCATCCTGCTCCTGGGGACCCATCATCCTGTTCCTGGGGACCCATCATCCTGTTCCTGGGGACCCATCATCCTGTTCCTGGGGACCCATCATCCTGTTCCTGGGGACCCATCATCCTGTTCCTGGGGACCCATCATCCTGTTCCTGGGGACCCATCATCCTGTTCCTGGGGACCCATCATCCTGTTCCTGGGGACCCATCATCCTGTTCCTGGGGACCCATCATCCTGTTCCTGGGGACCCATCATCCTGTTCCTGGGGACCCATCATCCTGCTCCTGGGGACCCATCATCCTGTTCCTGGGGACCCATCATCCTGTTCCTCTGTTCCTGGGGACCCATCATCCTGTTCCTGGGGACCCATCATCCTGTTCCTGGGGACCCATCATCCTGCTCCTGGGGACCCATCATCCTGTTCCTGGGGACCCATCATCCTGTTCCTGGGGACCCATCATCCTGTTCCTCTGTTCCTGGGGACCCATCATCCTGTTCCTGGGGACCCATCATCCTGTTCCTCTGTTCCTGGGGACCCATCATCCTGCTCCTCTGTTCCTGGGGACCCATCATCCTGCTCCTCTGTTCCTGGGGACCCATCATCCTGTTCCTGGGGACCCATCATCCTGTTCCTCTGTTCCTGGGGACCCATCATCCTGCTCCTCTGTTCCTGGGGACCCATCATCCTGTTCCTGGGGACCCATCATCCTGTTCCTCTGTTCCTGGGGACCCATCATCCTGCTCCTCTGTTCCTGGGGACCCATCATCCTGTTCCTGGGGACCCATCATCCTGTTCCTGGGGACCCATCATCCTGCTCCTGGGGACCCATCATCCTGTTCCTGGGGACCCATCATCCTGCTCCTCTGTTCCTGGGGACCCATCATCCTGCTCCTGGGGACCCATCATCCTGCTCCTCTGTTCCTGGGGACCCATCATCCTGCTCCTCTGCTCCTGGGGACCCATCATCCTGCTCCTCTGTTCCTGGGGACCCATCATCCTGTTCCTGGGGACCCATCATCCTGCTCCTCTGTTCCTGGGGACCCATCATCCTGTTCCTGGGGACCCATCATCCTGTTCCTCTGTTCCTGGGGACCCATCATCCTGTTCCTGGGGACCCATCATCCTGTTCCTCTGTTCCTGGGGACCCATCATCCTGCTCCTGGGGACCCATCATCCTGCTCCTCTGTTCCTGGGGACCCATCATCCTGCTCCTCTGCTCCTGGGGACCCATCATCCTGCTCCTCTGTTCCTGGGGACCCATCATCCTGCTCCTCTGTTCCTGGGGACCCATCATCCTGCTCCTGGGGACCCATCATCCTGCTCCTGGGGACCCATCATCCTGTTCCTGGGGACCCATCATCCTGTTCCTGGGGACCCATCATCCTGCTCCTCTGTTCCTGGGGACCCATCATCCTGTTCCTGGGGACCCATCATCCTGCTCCTGGGGACCCATCATCCTGTTCCTGGGGACCCATCATCCTGCTCCTCTGTTCCTGGGGACCCATCATCCTGTTCCTGGGGACCCATCATCCTGCTCCTCTGTTCCTGGGGACCCATCATCCTGTTCCTGGGGACCCATCATCCTGTTCCTGGGGACCCATCATCCTGTTCCTGGGGACCCATCATCCTGCTCCTCTGTTCCTGGGGACCCATCATCCTGTTCCTGGGGACCCATCATCCTGCTCCTGGGGACCCATCATCCTGCTCCTCTGCTCCTGGGGACCCATCATCCTGCTCCTCTGCTCCTGGGGACCCATCATCCTGTTCCTGGGGACCCATCATCCTGTTCCTGGGGACCCATCATCCTGTTCCTGGGGACCCATCATCCTGCTCCTCTGCTCCTGGGGACCCATCATCCTGCTCCTCTGCTCCTGGGGACCCATCATCCTGCTCCTCTGTTCCTGGGGACCCATCATCCTGTTCCTGGGGACCCATCATCCTGTTCCTGGGGACCCATCATCCTGTTCCTCTGTTCCTGGGGACCCATCATCCTGTTCCTGGGGACCCATCATCCTGTTCCTCTGTTCCTGGGGACCCATCATCCTGTTCCTGGGGACCCATCATCCTGCTCCTCTGTTCCTGGGGACCCATCATCCTGTTCCTGGGGACCCATCATCCTGTTCCTGGGGACCCATCATCCTGTTCCTCTGTTCCTGGGGACCCATCATCCTGTTCCTGGGGACCCATCATCCTGTTCCTGGGGACCCATCATCCTGTTCCTGGGGACCCATCATCCTGCTCCTCTGTTCCTGGGGACCCATCATCCTGTTCCTCTGTTCCTGGGGACCCATCATCCTGTTCCTGGGGACCCATCATCCTGTTCCTCTGCTCCTGGGGACCCATCATCCTGTTCCTCTGTTCCTGGGGACCCATCATCCTGTTCCTCTGTTCCTGGGGACCCATCATCCTGTTCCTCTGTTCCTGGGGACCCATCATCCTGTTCCTGGGGACCCATCATCCTGCTCCTCTGCTCCTGGGGACCCATCATCCTGTTCCTGGGGACCCATCATCCTGCTCCTCTGTTCCTGGGGACCCATCATCCTGCTCCTCTGTTCCTGGGGACCCATCATCCTGCTCCTCTGTTCCTGGGGACCCATCATCCTGCTCCTCTGCTCCTGGGGACCCATCATCCTGTTCCTGGGGACCCAAAGGGGTGTATATATTTAGGGTTTTCTACTATACACCTTATCAACTCAACTCAAGCCTTAACGAGTGGAATCATGCATGTAGTGTATATAGGATGCATATAGTGTTAGGACACACAATAAAAAGTTCACCCCTTTTTGTCCCCAGGACCAGGATTAAGATGCACCATCATCACAGTGTTTCAGGAAGATCTGATCTGTGGTCAGTACTCAGTAGTATGGCCAGGGTATCTGTCCCCACTACACTTCTGGCAGAGGCATTGTAGCCCACAGACCCACAACTCTATCTGTGGAAATCCAGTCTTAACTAACCTAACGCCAGCATGCGGTTATGCTGTTGTATTACAACTTACTGCACAGTTCAATAGACTAGGATACACAGTCATTAGGAACTGTGACTCACACAGGAAGTGATGCGTCAGCTGGAGAGACTGTATGAAGTCACCTGAGACTTGGAGGAGTATTGAACTCAGTCCCACCCGGCGCAGACACAGACTGTCTGACAGCGTGGGTTGTGGTCCCACTGACAGAAGGAATGGGCTGCTCACTGCTGACCTCAGAACAGAATCAGAGAGAGAGAGAGAGAGAGAGAGAGAGAGAGAGAGAGAGAGAGAGAGAGAGAGAGAGAGAGAGAGAGAGAGAGAGAGAGAGAGAGAGAGAGAGAGAGAGAGAGAGAGAGAGAGAGAGAGAGAGAGATTCTCAAGCCATGCCAAAAGACACATTAATATACTTCTCAACAATCAAATCCACATTAGGGACCATTTTAGTTCTGTTTCTGATATTGACAAAGAGCTAGGCCTGACCAATTGTTAGTCTGACTCTTTGCCATGATTCACAAGTTATTTTTACTAACAAAGTATTTTTGAAGTCAGGTTCCCATAGTTAGTATAGGACATGTGTCGTTGCTACAGTTGTAAATGTGTAAATATCATTATTATGTTTTATTTTTGTCTCATTTTCTTATCTTTTTTTTTAAAGCTCGGAGCTTAAAAATGTCACCCTGCGATTACATCTGTGACCCTGTGCATGTGTGTCACGACTTCCCCTCCTGGTTCGGCCAGGCTTCGGCGTCCGTCGTCACCGGAGTACTAACCACTGCCGCCCCAATCATCATCACAATTGTCTTGTCTCGTTATCACACACACCTGGTTCTAATCCCCTCATTAGTACATGTATAAGTGTTCCCTCTACCCCCTTGTCCTTGTGGGTGATTGTTTATTGTGGAGGTTAGTGAAGCTCGGTGGAGCTTGTGTATTGTGTATCGACGGGAGTATTTTCCCGTGTGCCTTGTATTTTCTAGTGCGCCTGTTTTGTGCCCTGGAGTGTGTTTGACGCAGTTCTGCGTAAACCTGTATTTTGCGGATTAAAGCCTGTTATTCTGTGATTTACCCTCCTGCGCCTGACTCCTTCAACACCACCTCATCACAATGTGACTAATAATCTAATCTAATCTAATCTAATCTAATCTAAACTAATCTAATCTAATCTAATCTAATCTAAACTAATCTAATCTAATCTAAACTAATTTAATCTAATCTAATCTAATCTAATCTAATCTAAACTAATCTAATCTAATCTAAACTAATTTAATCTAATCTAATTTAATCTAATCTAATCTAATCTAATCTAATCTAAACTAATCTAATCTAATCTAATCTAATCTAATCTAAACTAATCTAATCTAATCTAATCTAATCTAATCTAAACTAATCTAATGGGCCTACAGTACCAATGCTAATCTGTTCCTTGATTCACAAGCTCTGAAAATTCAAAGTCAGGCAGTTTACAGAAAATGTACTAACCAAAGCCAAAGTGTTTCAGGCTCCCGCAGTTCCACTAAACAGACTTTCTCTGTGAGTCGATATATGATCTCATTCTAGTTCTGTGGGTAAAACCATTTACTGTTGCCTAGGGATACTGAAATACAGCGGCTCAGAAACCACAGTTTCTCCTCCACAGGTTGACTTTCCACTCATCTTCAGGAAACTGTTGCTTGGTGGAGGCCCTTCTCTCTCTGATGCAAATCTCAACCGTACGGTAGATTCTACCATTACACAACGACGCCCCCACGGAAGGGCAGAGCAGATGTTGTGTGTATATCAGACATGTTCAGAGGTGTACTCCTTCAGTAATCCTCTCCTCAGAGACCCTAAATACATAGAAGAGGATTGACTTCAACTGGCTGAGGTGCCTCTAGGATCACGCCACCACACACTGGCTGAGGTGACTCTAGGATCACGCCACCACAGGTACGTCTACAGTTTCTCTAGCTTTCCAATGACTGAACTGAAGCTCTTTCTGTTTTTGTTATCTTATTGGATGTTATCACACAGTATGTTATAACAACCTGTCAATCATTAAGCTTTTCTTACAGTTGACCTGTAGTTTTCCTGTTGTGTGAACAGGAACCTCGTGGAACTGCTGTCTGCACTCTAGACACCTCAGGTCTCAGAACGCCCTGTCTCAGCCCTGCTACACTGCTTGGTACCTGGCAGGGAAACAGCTGGACCCGACCCTGTCTCAGCCCTGCTACACTGCTTGGTACCTGGCAGGGAAACAGCTGGACCCGACCCTGTCTCAGCCCTGCTACACTGCTTGGTACCTGGCAGGGAAACAGCTGGACCCGACCCTGTCTCAGCCCTGCTACACTGCTTGGTACCTGGCAGGGAAACAGCTGGACCCGACCCTGTCTCAGCCCTGCTACACTGCTTGGTACCTGGCAGGGAAACAGCTGGACCCGACCCTGTCTCAGCCCTGCTACACTGCTTGGTACCTGGCAGGGAAACAGCTGGACCCGACCCTGTCTCAGCCCTGCTACACTGCTTGGTACCTGGCAGGGAAACAGCTGGACCAGACCCTGTCTCAGCCCTGCTACACTGCTTGATACCTGGCAGGGAAACAGCTGGACCCGACCCTGTCTCAGCCCTGCTACACTGCTTGATACCTGGCAGGGAAACAGCTGGACCAGACCCTGTCTCAGCCCTGCTACACTGCTTGATACCTGGCAGGGAAACAGCTGGACCCGACCCTGTCTCAGCCCTGCTACACTGCTTGATACCAGGGAAACAGCTGGACCCGAGACAGAGACATCCTATAGCACATAGCTTCAGGACCTGCCTCAAGGTATATAACATCCAACATAGTAAAGATCTCATGATAAAAACTATTGAACAGTCTTTAATCTCCATCACACACGAGTCACATAACTTTGATAACTTGAATGCACTTTTTTTTACCCAGCAGTAAACAGTAAATACAGAGATGTTAAATAGTAATGTGTTAATGGTCATTATACGGCTTTCGGCTTGTGAGTCCAGTTTTCCTTTGACTGCTCAGATAATAGGGTTAGTTAGTTAGTTAGTTAGTTAGTTAGTTAGTTAGTTAGTTAGTTAGTTAGTTAGTTAGTTCGCTAGCTAGTTAGTTAGTTACAGTATTACAGTGTATATTAACCACAACCACTTTTTTTTTTATGTCAAAAGCTGGCTAATGGCTGAACAGTATAACTTATTTAGTCTGTATCTATGTAATGTATCTGTATCTTTGTAATGTCTGTATCTATGTAATGTGTCTCCATCTCTGTAATGTATCTGTATCTATGTAATGTATCTGTATCTATGTAATGTCTGTATCTATGTAATGTGTCTCCATCTCTGTAATGTATCTGTATCTATGTAATGTATCTGTATCTATGTAATGTATCTGTATCTATGTAATGTATCTGTATCTATGTAATGTATCTGTATCTTTGTAATGTCTGTATCTATGTAATGTCTGTATCTTTGTAATGTCTGTATCTATGTAATGTCTGTATCTATGTAATGTGTCTCCATCTCTGTAATGTATCTGTATCTATGTAATGTATCTGTATCTTTGTAATGTATCTGTATCTTTGTAATGTCTGTATCTATGTAATGTCTGTATCTTTGTAATGTCTGTATCTATGTAATGTCTGTATCTATGTAATGTGTCTCCATCTCTGTAATGTATCTGTATCTATGTAATGTATCTGTATCTATGTAATGTATCTGTATCTTTGTAATGTCTGTATCTATGTAATGTCTCTCCATCTCTGTAATGTATCTGTATCTATGTAATGTATCTGTATCTATGTAATGTCTGTATCTATGTAATGTGTCTCCATCTCTGTAATGTATCTGTATCTATGTAATGTATCTGTATCTATGTAATGTCTGTATCTATGTAATGTCTCTCCATCTCTGTAATGTATCTGTATCTATGTAATGTATCTGTATCTTTGTAATGTCTGTATCTATGTAATGTCTCTCCATCTCTGTAATGTATCTGTATCTATGTAATGTATCTGTATCTATGTAATGTCTGTATCTATGTAATGTGTCTCCATCTCTGTAATGTATCTGTATCTATGTAATGTATCTGTATCTTTGTATTGTCCTGACCCTGACCAGTATTAATAGGCAGTGAGAGTAGTACAGAAACCAGGGATGATAAACTGGAACACCTTTGACTGCTCAGATAATAGGGTTAGTTAGTTAGTTAGTTAGTTAGTTAGTTAGTTAGTTAGTTAGTTAGTTAGTTAGTTAGTTAGTTCGCTAGCTAGTTAGTTAGTTACAGTATTACAGTGTATATTAACCACAACCACTTTTTTTTTTATGTCAAAAGCTGGCTAATGGCTGAACAGTATAACTTATTTAGTCTGTATCTATGTAATGTATCTGTATCTTTGTAATGTCTGTATCTATGTAATGTGTCTCCATCTCTGTAATGTATCTGTATCTATGTAATGTATCTGTATCTATGTAATGTATCTGTATCTATGTAATGTATCTGTATCTATGTAATGTATCTGTATCTATGTAATGTCTGTATCTATGTAATGTGTCTCCATCTCTGTAATGTATCTGTATCTATGTAATGTATCTGTATCTATGTAATGTATCTGTATCTATGTAATGTATCTGTATCTATGTAATGTATCTGTATCTTTGTAATGTCTGTATCTATGTAATGTCTGTATCTTTGTAATGTCTGTATCTATGTAATGTCTGTATCTATGTAATGTGTCTCCATCTCTGTAATGTATCTGTATCTATGTAATGTATCTGTATCTATGTAATGTATCTGTATCTTTGTAATGTCTGTATCTATGTAATGTCTGTATCTATGTAATGTGTCTCCATCTCTGTAATGTATCTGTATCTATGTAATGTATCTGTATCTTTGTAATGTATCTGTATCTTTGTAATGTCTGTATCTATGTAATGTCTGTATCTTTGTAATGTCTGTATCTATGTAATGTCTGTATCTATGTAATGTGTCTCCATCTCTGTAATGTATCTGTATCTATGTAATGTATCTGTATCTATGTAATGTATCTGTATCTTTGTAATGTCTGTATCTATGTAATGTCTCTCCATCTCTGTAATGTATCTGTATCTATGTAATGTATCTGTATCTATGTAATGTATCTGTATCTTTGTAATGTCTGTATCTATGTAATGTCTCTCCATCTCTGTAATGTATCTGTATCTATGTAATGTATCTGTATCTATGTAATGTCTGTATCTATGTAATGTGTCTCCATCTCTGTAATGTATCTGTATCTATGTAATGTATCTGTATCTATGTAATGTCTGTATCTATGTAATGTCTCTCCATCTCTGTAATGTATCTGTATCTATGTAATGTATCTGTATCTTTGTAATGTCTGTATCTATGTAATGTCTCTCCATCTCTGTAATGTATCTGTATCTATGTAATGTATCTGTATCTATGTAATGTCTGTATCTATGTAATGTGTCTCCATCTCTGTAATGTATCTGTATCTATGTAATGTATCTGTATCTATGTAATGTCTGTATCTATGTAATGTCTCTCCATCTCTGTAATGTATCTGTATCTATGTAATGTATCTGTATCTATGTAATGTCTGTATCTATGTAATGTCTCTCCATCTCTGTAATGTATCTGTATCTATGTAATGTATCTGTATCTATGTAATGTCTGTATCTATGTAATGTGTCTCCATCTCTGTAATGTATCTGTATCTATGTAATGTATCTGTATCTTTGTATTGTCCTGACCCTGACCAGTATTAATAGGCAGTGAGAGTAGTACAGAAACCAGGGATGATAAACTGGAACAATGGACACCTTCAGCTGGCCTCGCTGTCAGGGTGACGTCTAACGGAAGATAGGCAAATCAGTCTGCTGCCTCACTGCACTGACTGTTCCACTGTTTACCATTAGGTTAACATTAGGTCCATGCCTGGGTTAGGATTGTATTGGCTCACCTGTTCTCATTTGTGCTGACTGCTGTCCCTCTTGGTGGGGTGTGGATAGAACCGGGTCAGGATGGACCAGAGCCAGCCGGCGGGGGAGTCCCAGCAGGACCAGGGGACAGAGGGGCGTCTGGGGACAGGGTTCAGGCAGAGAAAGATGGTCCTGAAGTGGTTCATGGAGACTCAAGCTCATCTCATCCTCCATGAGGGAAATGTCCCCTCCTGGTTCGAAGGATTCATCAACAGAAGGTAAGCACTTCTACATACATCTCTATTGAGAGATTGATTGGATTGGAGATTGATTGGCAAATCATGGCTATTTTGTGCAGTGTAGTGCGGTGTAATGCATTCCATAGTGACGTTAGCTGTTTATAGGGTAGTGACTCACTGTAAGATTCATTTTCCAGCTGATGGGGAGTTTAGTCACATTTATTTTGGAATGATTTATGTTTTAATTTGGAATAAATAGATCAGGGTGCATTCATTTCCTTTCCAGCGTTTTCTTGAATTATCGCTACCTTCTGTTTGGTATTT
The DNA here is from genome assembly GCF_020615455.1 of Coregonus clupeaformis. NCBI lineage: Eukaryota > Metazoa > Chordata > Actinopteri > Salmoniformes > Salmonidae > Coregonus > Coregonus clupeaformis. The sequence goes on along the minus strand of NW_025533506.1, from coordinate 502,617 downwards.
TTTAGTCATTGTGTTTGTGAGATGCAGGTATTAATAATACCTCCCTATAATATATAAATAATACCTCCCTATAACATATCAATAATACCTCCCTATAACATATCAATAATACCTCCCTATAACATATCAATAATACCTCCCTATAACATATCAATAATACCTCCCTATAACATATCAATAATACTTGCCTATAACATATCAATAATACCTCCCTATAACATATCAATAATACCTCCCTATAACATATCAATAATACCTCCCTATAACATATCAATAATACCTCCCTATAATATATCAATAATACCTCCCTATAACATATCAATAATACCTCCCTATAACATATCAATAATACCTCCCTATAACATATCAATAATACCTTCCTATAACATATCAATAATACCTCCCTATAACATATCAATAATACCTCCCTATAACATATCAATAATACCTCCCTATAATATATCAATAATACCTCCCTATAACATATCAATAATACTTGCCTATAACATATCAATAATACCTCCCTATAACATATCAATAATAACTCCCTATAACATATCAATAATACCTCCCTATAACATATCAATAATACCTTCCTATAACATATCAATAATACTTCCCTATAACATATCAATAATACCTCCCTATAACATATCAATAATACCTCCCTATAATATATCAATAATACCTCCCTATAATATATCAATAATACCTCCCTATAACATATCAATAATACCTCCCTATAACATACCAATAATACCTCCCTATAACATATCAATAATACCTTCCTATAACATATGAATAATACCTCCCTATAACATATCAATAATACCTCCCTATAACATATCAATAATACCTCCCTATAACATATCAATAATACCTTCCTATAACATATCAATAATACCTCCCTATAACATATCAATAATACCTCCCTATAACATATCAATAATACCTCCCTATAACATATCAATAATACCTCCCTATAATATATCAATAATACCTCCCTATAACATATCAATAATACTTGCCTATAACATATCAATAATACCTCCCTATAACATATCAATAATACCTCCCTATAATATGTCAATAATACCTCCCTATAACATATCAATAATACTTGCCTATAACATATCAATAATACCTCCCTATAACATATCAATAATACCTCCCTATAACATATCAATAATACCTCCCTATAACATATCAATAATACCTCCCTATAATATATCAATAATACCTCCCTATAACATATCAATAATACCTCCCTATAACATATCAATAATATCTCCCTATAACATATCAATAATAACTCCCTATAACATATCAATAATACCTCCCTATAATATATCAATAATACCTCCCTATAACATATCAATAATACTTGCCTATAACATATCAATAATACCTCCCTATAACATATCAATAATAACTCCCTATAACATATCAATAATACCTCCCTATAACATATCAATAATACCTTCCTATAACATATCAATAATACCTCCCTATAATATATCAATAATAACTCCCTATAACATATCAATAATACCTCCCTATAACATATCAATAATACCTTCCTATAACATATCAATAATACCTTTCTGAGGTTTGAGGTTATATTGCTTTTTAATGCTTTTTAATGCTTCTGTAGAGATGCTGAGGAGACACTGAGAGACAAGGAACTGGGCTGTTTCCTGATCCGACTCAGTGACAAAGCCATGGGATACATCCTGTCATACAGGTCAGTTCTGCTTGTTCTTCTTCTATGTAGATAACAGAGATAACAGTGAAGATAACAGTGGAGATACCAGTGGAGATACCAGTGTAGATAACATAGATAACAGCAGAGATAACATAGATAACAGTGGAGATACCAGTGGAGATAACATAGATAACAGCAGAGATAACATAGATAACAGTGGAGATACCAGTGGAGATAACATAGATAACAGTGGAGATACCAGTGTAGATAACATAGATAACAGCAGAGATAACATAGATAACAGTGGAGATACCAGTGGAGATAACATAGATAACAGCAGAGATAACATAGATAACAGTGGAGATACCAGTGGAGATAACATAGATAACAGTGGAGATACCAGTGTAGATAACATAGATAACAGCGGAGATAACATAGATAACAGTGGAGATACCAGTGGAGATAACAGTAGAGATGACAAAGATAACATAGATAACAGTGGAGATAACAGTGGAGATAACTGTGGAGATAGCATAGATAACAGTGGAGATACCAGTGGAGATACCAGTGTAGATAACATAGATAACAGCGGAGATAACATAGATAACAGTGGAGATACCAGTGGAGATAACAGTAGAGATGACAAAGATAACATAGATAACAGTGGAGATAACAGTGGAGATAACTGTGGAGATAGCATAGATAACAGTGGAGATAACAGTGGTGATAAATGTGGAGATAACATAGATAACAGTGTATATAACATATATAACAGTGGAGATAACATATATAACAGTGGAGATAACATACATATCAGTGGAGATAACATACATACCAGTGGAGATAACAGTGGAGATATCAGTGGAGATAACATAGATAACAGTGGAGATAACATAGATACCAGAGGAGATACCAGTGGAGATAACATAGATAACAGTGGAGGTAAGATAGACAACAGTGACGATAACATAGATAACAGTGGAGAAATCAGTGGAGATAACATAGATACCGGTGGAGATAACAGTGGAGATAACATATATTACAGTGGAGATAAAAGTGAAGATAACATAGATAACAGGGGAGATAACAGTGGAGATAACATAAATACCAGTGCTGATAACAGTGGAGATAACATAGATACCAGTGGAGATAACATAGATAACAGTGGCGATAACATAGATAACAGTGGAGATAACATAAATAACGGTGGAGATAACAGTGGAGATAACACAGATAACAGTAGAGATAAGTGGAGATGACAGATAACAGTGGAGATAGCAGTGGAGATAACAGTGAAGATAACAGTGGAGATAACATAGATAACAGTGGAGATAACATAGATAACAGTGGAGATAACAGTGGAGATACCATAGATAACAGTGGAGATAACATAGATAACAGTGGAGATAACAGTGGAGATAACATAGATAACAGTGGAGATACCATAGATAACAGTGGAGATAACATAGATAACAGTGGAGATACCAGTGGACCACAGTAGAACATAGCAGCATACCCCGGACTTACCAGTGTTATTATTGTCTTCCAGAGGTCGTGATCGATGCAGACACTTTGTAATCAACCAGAGTAAGTCAGGCCAGTTCATAGTGTCTGGAGACACAGAGGAGCATGAGACCCTGAGAGACCTGATAGAGCACTACAAGACCAACCCAATAGAGCCCTTCAGAGAGTACCTGACCTGCTCCTGTGTAGAGGTGAGGAGAGACTGCCTCTAGCCTGGTCCCAGACCTGTTGTTTAACCCTTCAGAGAGTACCTGACCTGCTCCTGTGTAGAGGTGAGGAGAGACTGCCTCTAGCCTGGTCCCAGACCTGTTGTTTAACCCTTCAGAGAGTACCTGACCTGCTCCTGTGTAGAGGTGAGGAGAGACTGCCTCTAGCCTGGTCCCAGACCTGTTGTTTAACCCTTCAGAGAGTACCTGACCTGTTCCTGTGTAGAGGTGAGGAAAGACTGCCTCTAGCCTGGTCCCAGACCTGTTGTTTAACCCTTCAGAGAGTACCTGACCTGCTCCTGTGTAGAGGTGAGGAGAGACTGCCTCTAGCCTGGTCCCAGACCTGTTGTTTAACCCTTCAGAGTCCTGACCTGCTCCTGTGTAGAGTGAGGAGATGCCCCCTGGTCCCAGACCTGTTGTTTAACCCTTCAGAGAGTACCTGACCTGTTCCTGTGTAGAGGTGAGGAGAGACTGTCTCTAGCCTGGTCTATTTGTGCTGTGTTGTCAACTTCACAGATCTGGGACCAAGTTACACAGTCTTTATGTTATCATTTGAACTCAAGAAGGTATTCAAGAAGGCATTTTGTAAGCTAGTGTGTGTTTAACTGGTTCAAGTAGGTATATTGTCAGTTATAATGGTAGTGGTCATAGTATACAGTCTATCAGTAAATCAATCTTGTCATTTATAATGGTGGTGGTCACAGTACCTGTAAGTAAAACTGATGGTGTCGTGATCCTTCAGTCTTCCAGAGGAGAAGTCTATGACATCATCAAAGTCAACCCCAGACAGAAGCCCGTGGTCAGTGTGACAGCTGTTAGGAGCCTGTTGGACCCACAGAGTGACCAGCAGGATGACTGGACCAGGGCTAGGCCTCCTCCACCCACCCTGCCTCTGAAGAGCAGCCTGTTGGACCCACAGAGTGACCAGCAGGATGACTGGACCAGGGCTAGGCCTCCTCCACCCACCCTGCCTCCAAAGAGCAGCATGAAACCAGAGGTGTGTATAAAAAAGATGTTGATTCAACGTACGATTGTAAGGCAACCCTCTGCAATAGGATTGTGAGTTTGCTCAACAAAATGTTCACACACAAACTACAGTCCTGTTGCAGAGATGGCGCTGGAGGGGATGGCTGCCGTTTTATGGACTCTTAACCAACCGTGCTATTTTGTGTGTTTTTTCACATTGTTTGTAACTTATTTGTACTTAATGTTGCTGTTACCGTCTCTTATGACCGAAAAGAGCTTCTGGACATCAGAACAGCGATTACTCACCTTGAACTGGACGAATAATTTTTATTTAATGAGTCGGACGAGAGGGATTTTCTCCAGACACCCGACAGGGCCCTCATCCCCGTCATTCAGTAGAAAGAAAAGGAGATATCGCGGAAGGAGATCGGGGTGCCTGGTAAGGAGCCGGCGATGAGTGGCTAATCTGCCTTTGCCATCGATACTATTGGCCAATTTACAATCGGTTGATAATAAAGTGGACGAACTACAGGCAGGAATATCCTAACAACGGGACATTAAAAACTGTAATATCTTATGTTTCACCGAGTCGTGGCTGAACGACGACATGGATAACATACAGCTGGCGGGTTATACACTGTATCGGCAGGATAGAACAGCAGCCTCTGGTAAGACAAGGGGTGGCGGTCTACGTGTATTTGTAAACAACAGCTGGTGCACGATATCTAAGGAAGTCTCTAGGTATTGCTCGCCTGAGGTAGAGTACCTCATGATAAGCTGTAGACCACACTATCTACCAAGAGAGTTTTCATCTATATTTTTCATAGCTGTCTATTTACCACCACAAACCGATGCTGGCACTAAGACCACACTCAATTAATTGTATACGGCAATTAGCAAACAGGAAAAAGCTCATCCAGAGGCGGCGCTCCTAGTGGCGGGGGACTTTAATGCAGGGAAACTTAACTCATTTCTACCAGCATGTTAAATGTGCAACCAGAGGGAAAAAAACTCTAGACCACCTTTACTCCACACACAGAGACGCATACAAAGCTCTCCCTCGCCCTCCATTTGGCAAATCTGACCATAATTCTAACCTCCTGATTCCTGCTTATAAGCAAAAACTAAAGCAGGAAGCACCAGTGACTCGGTCAATAAAAAAGTGGTCAGATGAAGCAGATGCTAAGCTACAGGACTGTTTTGCTAGCACAGACTGGAACATGTTCCAGGATTCTTCAGATGGCATTGAGGAGTACACCACATCAGTCACTGGCTTCAGCAATAAGTGCATCGATGATGTCGTCCCAGGATGAGACCTGGTGCCGACGAAGATGGCGGCCTCGCGACTAGCTCTTAGGAAACTTTGCAGTATTTAGTTTTTTTATGTATTTAGCTGTATATAGCCTGTATATAGCTGTATATAGCCTGTATATAGCCTGTATATAGCTGTATATAGCCTGTATATATCCTGTATATAGCCTGTATATAGCTGTATATAGCCTGTATATAGCTGTATATAGCCTGTATATAGCCTGTATATAGCTGTATATAGCCTGTATATAGCTGTATATAGCCTGTATATAGCCTGTATATAGCCTGTATATAGCTGTATAGAGCCTGTATATAGCCTGTATATAGCCTGTATATAGCCTGTATATAGCTGTATATAGCCTGTATATAGCCTGTATATAGCTGTATATAGCCTGTATATAGCCTGTATATAGCTGTATATAGCCTGTATATAGCCTGTATATAGCCTGTATATAGCCTGTATATAGCTGTATATTGCCTGTATATAGCCTGTATATAGCTGTATATAGCCTGTATATAGCCTGCATATAGCTGTATATAGCCTGTATAAAGCCTGTATATAGCTGTATATAGCTGTATATAGCTGTAAATAGCCTGTATATAGCCTGTATATAGCCTGTATATAGCTGTATATTGCCTGTATATAGCCTGTATATAGCCTGTATATAGCCTGTATATAGCTGTATATAGCCTGTATATAGCCTGTATATAGCCTGTATATAGCTGTATATTGCCTGTATATAGCCTGTATAGAGCCTGTATATAGCCTGTATATAGCCTGTATATAGCCTGTATATAGCTGTATATAGCCTGTATATAGCCTGTATATAGCCTGTATATAGCCTGCATATAGCTGTATATAGCCTGTATAAAGCCTGTATATAGCTGTATATAGCTGTATATAGCTGTATATAGCTGTATATAGCCTGTATATAGCCTGTATATAGCCTGTATATAGCCTGTATATAGCTGTATATAGCTGTATATAGCCTGTATATAGCTGTATATAGCTGTATATAGCCTGTATATAGCCTGTATATAGCCTGTATATAGCTGTATATAGCCTGTATATAGCCTGTATATAGCCTGTATATAGCCTGTATATAGCTGTATATAGCCTGTATATAGCCTGTATATAGCCTGTACAGAGCCTGTACATAGCCTGTACATAGCTGTATATAGCCTGTATATAGCCTGTATATAGCCTGTATATAGCTGTATATAGCCTGTATATAGCCTGTATATAGCTGTATATAGCCTGTATATAGCTGTATATAGCCTGTATATAGCTGTATATAGCCTGTATATAGCCTGTATATAGCCTGTATATAGCCTGTATATAGCTGTATATAGCCTGTATATAGCCTGTATATAGCCTGTGTATAGCTGTATATAGCCTGTATATAGCCTGTATATAGCCTGTATATAGCCTGTATATAGCTGTATATAGCCTGTATATAGCCTGTATATAGCCTGTATATAGTCTGTATATAGCTGTATATAGCCTGTATATAGCCTGTATATAGCCTGTATATAGCCTGTATATAGCCTGTATATAGTCTGTATATAGCTGTATATAGCCTGTATATAGCCTGTATATAGCCTGTATATAGCTGTATATAGCCTGTATATAGCTGTATATAGCCTGTATATAGCCTGTATATAGCCTGTATATAGCCTGTATATAGCTGTATATAGCCTGTATATAGCCTGTGTATAGCTGTATATAGCCTGTATATAGCCTGTATATAGCCTGTATATAGCTGTATATAGCTGTATATAGCCTGTATATAGCTGTATATAGCCTGTATATAGCCTGTATATTGCCTGTATATAGCCTGTATATAGCTGTATATAGCCTGTATATATCCTGTATATAGCCTGTATATAGCTGTATATAGTCTGTATATAGCTGTATATAGCCTGTATATAGCTGTATATAGCCTGTATATAGCCTGTATATAGCCTGTATAGAGCCTGTATATAGCCTGTATATAGCCTGTATATAGCCTGTATATAGCCTGTATATAAAAAAATAAAAAATAATAATATGCCATTTAGCAGACGCTTTTATCCAAAGCGACTTACAGTCATGCGTGCATACATTTTTTGTGTATGGGTGGTCCCGGGGATCGAACCCACTACCTTGGCGTTACAAACGCCGTGCTCTACCAGCTGAGCTACAGAGGACCACAGCTGTATATAGCTGTATATAGCTGTATATAGCCTGTATATAGCCTGTATATAGCTGTATATAGCCTGTATATAGCCTGTATATAGCTGTATATAGCCTGTATATAGCCTGTATATAGCTGTATATAGCCTGTATATAGCTGTATATAGCCTGTATATAGCTGTATATAGCCTGTATATAGCCTGTATATAGCTGTATATAGCCTGTATATAGCTGTATATAGCCTGTATATAGCTGTATATAGCCTGTATATAGCTGTATATAGCCTGTATATAGCTGTATATAGCCTGTATATAGCTGTATATAGCTGTATATAGCTGTATATAGCCTGTATATAGCTGTATATAGCCTGTATATAGCTGTATAGAGCCTGTATATAGCAGTATATAGCCTGTATATAGCTGTATAGAGCCTGTATAGAGCCTGTATATAGCCTGTATATAGCTGTATATAGCCTGTATATAGCTGTATATAGCTGTATATAGCCTGTATATAGCTGTATATAGCTGTATATAGCCTGTATATAGCCTGTATATAGCTGTATATAGCCTGTATATAGCCTGTATATAGCCTGTATATAGCTGTATATAGCTGTATATAGCCTGTATATAGCCTGTATATAGCCTGTATATAGCCTGTATATAGCTGTATATAGCCTGTATATAGCCTCGCTATTGTTATTTTACTGCTGCTATTTAATTATTTGTTACTTTTACTTCGTATTGTTTTATATTGAATTTTTTTGTGATTTCTTTTTGGTATTCTTTCTTAAAGAGGGGGCGGCAGGTAGCTTAGTGGTTAAGAGCGTTGTGCCAGTAACCGAAAGGTCGCTGGTTCTAATCCCCGAGCCAACTAGGTGAAAAATCTGTCGATGTGCCCTTGAGCAAGGCACTTAACCCTAATTGCTCCTGTAAGTCGCTCTGGATAAGAGCGTCTGCTAAATAATGTAAATGTTAGAACTGCCTTGTTGGTTAAGGGCTTGTAAGTAAGCATTTCACTGTAAGGTCTACACCTGTTGTATTTGGAGCATTTGATAAATAACATGTTATATTATTTTATTGCAGCTGGTTTATTGTAACGTGCAACACTACATGCTTTATAGGGGGGTTGGTAGAACATTCAACTAATAGATGTCAAGTCAAAGTGCCTCTTTGTAAAACTCAGGCCTTCCATTTGTTTTGATTACTTGCTGGCGTTTGCAAATACAGATTCAAAGTTGATCAGAGTGTAACCAAATCGCTTCCTCATGTCTCTCTAACCAGGAAATACCCCCTGTGCCAACTGTACCTAGTGTCCCACCTGTGCCTAGAAGGGCAGGCCCTTTGAAGAGCAGTTCCCTGGATGACCAACAGGGTAGTGCTCAGAGTAGGGTGTTGTATGCCCAGCTGGAGAAGCACAAGGCCAGGGATCCCCAACCCAGGAGCCTGGAGGGTACACCCAGAGCTCCAGAAGAGAGGTCTGAAGGCCTGGGTCCTGTAGCCCAACATCAGTCCCCTCAGAGGGGGAGCATTCCCATGGGTAGACCTGGAGCCCCAGGCCCAGCCTCAGCCCCAGCCCCAGGGCCAGGCCCAGGCAGCCTGCTGGACAGCAAGAGCAAGTCTCTGCCTCTCCTGGACCTGGATCATGACTCTGAGGAAGGGGCCAATAACTCCTACAGGCTGAGTGCACCTTCTTTCACCCCCCCAAGACTCTCTCCCAAACCCAACAAACGGACCACTGACCAGAGCTCTAGCCCCTCCCTTCTGGACCAGAGGTACCCATCCGGACCTTCCCTTCTGGACCAGAGGTACCACCATGATCCCTCCAAGAGACCGCCCATCATCAGCCACAGTCTGGAACATCTAAGTAACAGCCCCAGCCCCAGCCTTGTGTATCAACTGGCAGGTAGACCCAGGGACCAGGAAGGACCCATGACATCATCACCACAGGAAGAGGAAGAGGGAGCTGACAGTGTGTACGCTGAGGTCCCTCATGAGCAGGTTCTCCGTCTCCTACTGGATGACACCTACGAACAAATACCAGAGTTAGGACTGAAAGGATCAGCCAGACTTTATGAACACATACCAGAGTTAGGACTGAAAGGATCTGCCAGACTTTATGAACACATACCAGAGTTAGGATTGAAAGGATCAGCCAGACCTAATGAACACATACCAGAGTTAGGACTGAAAGGATCTGCCAGACTTTCAACTAACAACCACACCTATGAGCCAGTGGAGGAGCTCAAATCCAAACGCACCACCTCCTCTTGGGGGATAAAGGTGGGTACTGCGTCCAGACATGTCCATGGTAATGGCAGTATGGTAGTGGTAGTCATACACTGCTAGATCTGATTCTAATGTGATGTCTGATGTTCTTCCTCATCTGTAAAATGGCTTACTGTTCCTCATCTGTAAAATGGCTGACTGTTCCTCATCTGTAAAATGGCTGACTGTTCCTCATCTGTAAAATGGCTGACTGTTCCTCAGCTGTATAATGACTGACTGTTTGGCTTCCTGCAGAATGAGAAATGGAGATGGCTGTTCCCTGAGAGACAGAAGAAATAATGGAGAAGCAACCCATCAACCCAATACTACTGGACACCACAGTGTATCCACCAGACAACACACAGTGTACCCACCAGACAACACACTACACACATTTTTTGGTTGTTGTATACTTTTTCAGGGTGTCATTCAAACTGAACTTTGAGCCATTTATGATCTGTCTCACATTATTCATTTCAATAATAATAAAATGTAACCACTCTTTTCTCAAAGTGCTGGACACTATGCAGGTTGAAAACATCAAAGTTATTTCAATGTTATTTAATTTAAATATTTATTTTCTCGACTCTATCTTTTGCAATGTTTTCCTTATCTTTTGCACAAGCGTAGGTGTGTATTATTATAAACTAGGGTACCAGTGATTATTTATTTTAGTGGACAACTGTTTGGAGCTGTTACAAAGTCATTAAGAATTCGCTTTTTTTTTCTTAATGTGAATACATTAAGATATAAAGGGGGAACACAGATATATTCAATATAAGTCATGAGTTTAATCAAAACCTGTTTAAACCCTTTCTCATGTTTGGAGTCTTCACAGATTTGTCAAATATCGTGTGACATAAAATGCTACCTTTCTTTCTTTACACGTATAATACTAAGCATTTAACAACTGATTTACATATTGACCTTGACCCTGCGAAATTCCTGGATATTGCTGTCAGACTCTTTTTTGTATGGAGATCTTGGAAGTGTACTATAACCTCGTAACAGTTTGTATCTCGTTATGTTACGGTGTGAAAACTTTTTTCATAGGCTCACATATCCCAAATAATGTATGTGATTGCAAAATCCAATGCTTCAAACAGAAAGAGTAACTTTAATATGATTAATAAAACTGATACTGTCATCAAAGGGGCTCTTCAATAATTATCCATAATAGTTGTTTGATGCTCGTTTGATATCTAGCTGTTTAGTTACGTGGGGACATTATCACATTTTGATCCCCTAGCCCCTAACCATAGACTCTTGTGGAGATCTGAGAGAATTTGACAAGTGTAAGGAATACCGCCAAAATTCCACCAAGCCAATCAGAGAGTAAGGTGGAGCTCTCACCATGTCACCACCCACCAATCCCTCTCAGATCTCCACAAGTGTCTAGACTCTGGGCAGTAGGGGCTAGGGGTTGTTTCTGGACAGGCCATGGGTATTATGGTAGCTCAGTCAGTCAGGCTGGTACTGTCCAACTAATTTAATAGCGGGCAACTACTTGCTTCCTCTGTCTTCAATTTCCTTGATTTGTTGCATCCTCTCTCTTCATCTCCTTCTCAAAACCCATTGGATCTCTCACCTTCTTATCCAATGGGTTTTGAAAAGGAGGCAAGGAGAGAGGATGTGAGGAATGAAGGAAATGCAATTGAGATGATTAGTTAGTTCATATTATATTATTGTGGGACGCTAGGCATTGATTGAAACTCAATGTTACATTTTTATCTATCTACCATCGTATCTAATCCTACATGACACAAATCTCAATGGAAATTCACAAATCAACTTGATTGGAGCAACACACAGCAGCAAAAATATTAGCCTTTTGTCAAACGCCTTGTAAATACTCGTCATGAGCTGTCCAGCCGTTACCGAGAACCAATTATTAACAGGGTTGTTAGCATTAGGGTCATCAGACATTTTTTCCCCCAATATCGTCGGATAAGAACGAGACTACAGCGTCCATAAAGTGACGTTTAGACTTGCCACCTTTCGGACTGAATACGTTCATCATTTATTGCTCTCACATGCTAATTTCTGTCCATTAAGAACCAGCGACGTGCTACCTTTTTGTAGCATTTCTGATATTGCTAACATCTTTTTTTAGCTGAAGCTCAGAGTTCTGTAACACTGGGTCGGTTGCTCGGCAACAACACAGCTGCTTGCCCCATGCTGCCAGTCATAAGAAGGGTATGGAACAAACTTAGGCTACTGTAGATAGCTAGCTCTATGGTGAGGTTAATCAATAAATGCAAACAGATATTATGATTAGCTAGGTAGCTAGCTAATGTTAGGTTGCTTGTCCAAAGTTCAGCAGCTAGCCTCTGTAGCTAGCTAACAAACAGGCAAACAAAGGTAGCTAGCCAATGAATGTGGTTTTGTTTTGATTAGCTAAGTAGCTACTATAACGTTATACAGTGCATTCGGAAAGTATTCAGACCCCTTGAATTTTTCCACATTTTGTTACATTACAGCCTTATTCTAAAATTGATTAAATTGTTTTTTCCCCTCATCAATCTACACACAATAACCTATAATGACAAAGCAAAAACAGGTTTTTCGAAATGTTGGCAAATTAAAAAATAAATAAAAATGAAATTTCACATTTACGTAAGAATTCAGACCCTTTACTCAGTACTTTGTTGAAGCACCTTTGGCAGCGATTACAGCCTAGAGTCTTCTTGGGTGTGACGCTACAAGCTTGGCACACCTGTATTTGGGGAGTTTCTCCCATTCATCTCTGCAGGTCCTCTCATGCTCTGTCAGGTTGGATGGGGAGCGTCGCTGCTCAACTATTTTAAGGTCTCTCCAGAGATGTTAGATCGGGTTCATGTCCGGGCTCTGGCTGGGCCACTCAAGGACTTTCAGAGACTTGTCCCGAAGCCACTCCTGCGTTGTCTTGGCTGTGTGCTTAGTTTTGTTGTCCTGTTGGAAGGTGAACCTTCGCCCCAGTTTGAGGTCCTGAGTGCTCTGGAGCAGGTTTTCATCAAGGATCTCTCTGTACTTTGCTCCTTTCTTTCCCCTCGATCCTGACTAGTCTCCCAGTCCCTGCCGCTGAAAAACATCCCCACAGCATGATGCTGCCACCACCATGCTTCACCGTAGGGATGGTGCCAGGTTTCCTCCAGACGTGACGCTTGGCATTCAGGCCAAAGAGCTCAATCTTGGTTTCATCAGACCAGAGAATCTTGTTTCACATGGTCTGAGAGTCCTTTAGGTGCCTTTTGGCAAACTCCAAGCGGGCTGTCTTGTGCCTTTTACTGAGGACTGGCTTCCGTCTGGCCACTCTACCATAAAGGCCTGATTGGTGGAGTGCTGCAGAGATGGTTGTCCTTCTGGAAGGTTCTCCCATCTCCACAAAGGAACTCTAGACCTCTGTCAGAGTGACCATTGGGTTCTTGGTCACCTCCCTGACCAAGGCCCTTCTCTCCTGATTGCTCAGTTTGGCCGGGCGGCCAGCTCTAGGAAGAGTCTTGGTGGTTCCAAACTTCTTCCATTTAAGAATGATGGAGGCCATTGTGTTGTTGGGGACCTTCAAACCTTCAGAAATGTTTTGGTACCCTTTCCCAGATCTGTGCCTCGATCCTGTCTCGGATCTCTACGGACAATTCCTTCGACCTCATGGCTTGGTTTTTGGTCTGACATGCACTATTAACTGTGAGACCTTATATAGACAGGTGTGTGCCTTTCCAAATCATGTCCAATCAATTTAATTTACCACAGGTGGACTCCAATCAAGTTGTAGAAACATCTCAAGGATGATCAATGGAAACAGGATACACCTGAGCTCAATTTTGAGTCTCATAGCAAAGGGCCTGTCTATGTTTTTGCTTTGTCATTATGGGGTATTGTGTGTAGATTGATGAAGAAAAACCTTAATTTAACATATTTTTGAATAAGGTTGTAACGTAACAAAATGTGGAAAAAGGGAAGGGGTCTGAATAATTTCCAAATGCACTGTACCAGTCAGATGACAGCTAACGTTGGCTAGTTAGCTAACCAACAAGCGAGGAAAGCTAGCTATATTTAGGCAAATAAGGTTTTTCATAAAAGGCTAAAGTCATCATGTGTAAAATGCTGACCTAGACACTTGTGTGTAATCAGAGCACAAACAAATATGCATAAATAAGCTAGCGAACGTCCTTGGCTGTGATGATAGCCAGTTAATATTAGCTAGGTAAAGTTAGCCAACATAAGATTGTAACGCTAGCTAACGCGTATGACCAGGTCAGTTTATATCATACTTTCTTACACAAATCATAGCTAGTCAAATTTAGGTAGCTAGCAAGCTAATGCTAGCTACGTTAAGTTTAAAACCACTACACTTTGGGAAACTGCCATGCTGCTCATGTTAATTTGCATTGCTAGCTACGATCAATGATCTGCATTGCTCATGTTTACTACCGAACTAGCTAGTTAGTTACAATAACACTGTACCACAACTCAATGGTTAATAATATATCATAGCTACATTCTTCCACAAAACATAGCTAGCTAGCTAAATAGGTTATTGGTGAGGTGGTGGACTGACACCCTAGAGGGTGTCTAAAGGGGGCCAAAGTTTACTTCCCTGTTTATGTTTTATGCTTTATTAATCAAGTTAACCATTGTGAATGTTTGTCTTTCCTTATGTGAAGGTTTGAAGTTCCTGGGTGGCTGGTAGCCAACCTAGTACAAGTTGGGTGTAGATGGAAGGACTGAAGGCCTTTTTATTATCATATTGCCTATTAATAAAAGTGTGATTCTTTTTGTTTGTATTGTATTTTAATGAGTGACACCCTAGTGTCACCCTGAAATTTCTTGTTTTGGGTTTTCTTATTTTGGGTGTGAAAAGGGGGATTGTGGGAAATTATTCTCTTATATTTTAGATGTGCTGTTAGCTTAATAAGAAAACATTAATGATTAAACATAATAGGTTTGTACTGTACTGATATAGATTGTTTAATATAACAAGCTGTGATTAATGTGAGGAACTGTTAGGGGGTAGGGTGAGATAAGGCTTGTGACTCACACAGACACGAACACTGCCTCTTTGTTGAACTGCCCAAGGACATATGGCATGGCTATATACAGGGAGTACCAGTACTGAGTCAGGGGTACCAAGGACATATGTACATAGAGCACAGTTAGGGTGGGAAAGTACTGAAATCTCAGGAACAGGAAACTGTGTCTATGGGTGCTGACTATTGAGACAAGCTGCAGAAAGCAACTAACGCCTGACAACAGTGGAGCGCCAAGGGACTGGGACCAGCCTGAGCGCCAGCGAGAGGCTGGGTAAGTTTAAACCACGCCCAGCCTCTACTCTGATAGGCTGCCTGGAGCAGGAACTACCTCTGTCAGAGTATTTAAAGAAGAACTCATAACAATGGCTCAGTTCTCTGACTGCCCTGCGTGGTGCTTCAGTGTATGTATTCAAGTATTTCACACCTCCTATCATAACCCGTAGATGTACCATTGGGTAATGACTTCAATAGGTTTAACACCTATCATAACCTGTAGATGTACCATTGGGTAATGACTTCAATAGGTTTAACACCTCCTATCATAAACTGTATATGTACCATTGGGTAATGACTTCAATACGTTTAACACCTATCATAACCTGTAGATGTACCATTGGGTAATGACTTCAATAGGTTTAACACCTATCATAACCTGTAGATGTACCATTGGGTAATGACTTCAATAGGCTTAACACCTCCTATCATAACCTGTAGATGTTCAATTGGGTAATGACCAACAGGTTGGAGGGCCGAAACACTTCTGTTTTTTATTTCTACCTGGTAGTTAATTGCACTCACCTGGTGTCCCAGGTCTCAATTAGCCCCTGATTAGAAGGAGAGGATGAAAAACAGAGGTGTTTCGGCCCTCCAGGACCGGAATTGAAGAACCCTGGTCTACAGTATACAGTCTACAGAATAGAGTCTACAGTATAGAGTCTACAGAATAGAGTCTACAGTATAGAGTCTACAGAATAGAGTCTACAGAATAGAGTCTACAGTATAGAGTCTACAGTATAGAGTCTACAGTATAGAGTCTACAGTATAGAGTCTACAGAATAGAGTCTACAGTATAGAGTCTACAGTATAGAGTCTACAGAATAGAGTCTACAGAATAGAGTCTACAGAATAGAGTCTACAGAATAGAGTCTACAGAATAGAGTCTACAGTATAGAGTCTACAGAATAGAGTCTACAGTATAGAGTCTACAGAATAGAGTCTACAGTATAGAGTCTACAGAATAGAGTCTACAGAATAGAGTCTACAGAATAGAGTCTACATTATAGAGTCTACAGAATAGAGTCTACAGAATAGAGTCTACAGAATAGAGTCTACAGTATAGAGTCTACAGAATAGAGTCTACAGTATAGAGTCTACAGAATAGAGTCTACAGTATAGAGTCTACAGTATAGAGTCTACAGAATAGAGTCTACAGTATAGAGTCTACAGAATAGAGTCTACAGAATAGAGTCTACAGAATAGAGTCTACAGTATAGAGTCTACAGAATAGAGTCTACAGAATAGAGTCTACAGTATAGAGTCTACAGTATAGAGTCTACAGTATAGAGTCTACAGAATAGAGTCTACAGTATAGAGTCTACAGAATAGAGTCTACAGAATAGAGTCTACAGTATAGAGTCTACAGTATAGAGTCTACAGAATAGAGTCTACAGAATAGAGTCTACAGTATAGAGTCTACAGTATAGAGTCTACAGTATAGAGTCTACAGAATAGAGTCTACAGTATAGAGTCTACAGAATAGAGTCTACAGAATAGAGTCTACAGAATAGAGTCTACAGTATAGAGTCTACAGAATAGAGTCTACAGAATAGAGTCTACAGTATAGAGTCTACAGTATAGAGTCTACAGAATAGAGTCTACAGAATAGAGTCTACAGTATAGAGTCTACAGAATAGAGTCTACAGAATAGAGTCTACAGTATAGAGTCTACAGTATAGAGTCTACAGAATAGAGTCTACAGTATAGAGTCTACAGTATAGAGTCTACATAATAGAGTCTACAGAATAGAGTCTACAGTATAGAGTCTACAGAATAGAGTCTACAGTATAGAGTCTACAGTATAGAGTCTACAGAATAGAGTCTACAGAATAGAGTCTACAGAATAGAGTCTACAGTATAGAGTCTACATAATAGAGTCTACAGAATAGAGTCTACAGTATAGAGTCTACAGAATAGAGTCTACAGTATAGAGTCTACAGTATAGAGTCTACAGAATAGAGTCTACAGAATAGAGTCTACAGAATAGAGTCTACAGTATAGAGTCTACAGTATAGAGTCTACAGAATAGAGTCTACAGAATAGAGTCTACAGTATAGAGTCTACAGTATAGAGTCTACAGAATAGAGTCTACAGAATAGAGTCTACAGTATAGAGTCTACAGTATAGAGTCTAGTATAGAGTCTACAGTATAGAGTCTACAGTATAGAGTCTACAGAATAGAGTCTACAGTATAGAGTCTACAGTATAGAGTCTACAGTATAGAGTCTACAGAATAGAGTCTACAGAATAGAGTCTACAGTATAGAGTCTACAGTATAGAGTCTACAGAATAGAGTCTACAGAATAGAGTCTACAGAATAGAGTCTACAGTATAGAGTCTACAGTATAGAGTCTACAAAATAGAGTCTACAGTATAGAGTCTACAGTATAGAGCCTACAGAATAGAGTCTACAGTATAGAGTCTACAGAATAGAGTCTACAGTATAGAGTCTACAGTATAGAGTCTACAGAATAGAGTCTACAGTATAGAGTCTACAGTATAGAGTCTACAGTATAGAGTCTACAGAATAGAGTCTACAGTATAGAGTCTACAGAATAGAGTCTACAGAATAGAGTCTACAGTATAGAGTCTAGTATAGAGTCTACAGTATAGAGTCTACAGAATAGAGTCTACAGTATAGAGTCTACAGAATAGAGTCTACAGTATAGAGTCTACAGAATAGAGTCTACAGAATAGAGTCTACAGAATAGAGTCTACAGAATAGAGTCTACAGTATAGAGTCTACAGAATAGAGTCTACAGTATAGAGTCTACAGTATAGAGTCTACAGAATAGAGTCTACAGTATAGAGTCTACAGAATAGAGTCTACAGAATAGAGTCTACATTATAGAGTCTAGTATAGAGTCTACAGTATAGAGTCTACAGTACAGAGTCTACAGAATATAGTCTACAGTATAGAGTCTACAGAATAGAGTCTACAGTATAGAGTCTACAGTATAGAGTCTACAGAATAGAGTCTACAGTATAGAGTCTACAGTATAGAGTCTACAGTATAGAGTCTACAGAATAGAGTCTACAGTATAGAGTCTACAGAATAGAGTCTACAGAATAGAGTCTACAGAATAGAGTCCACAGTATAGAGTCTCGTATAGAGTCTACAGTATAGAGTCTACAGTATAGAGTCTACAGTATAGAGTCTACAGAATAGAGTCTACAGTATAGAGTCTACAGAATAGAGTCTACAGAATAGAGTCTACATTATAGAGTCTAGTATAGAGTCTACAGTATAGAGTCTACAGTACAGAGTCTACAGAATAGAGTCTAAAGTATAGAGTCTACAGTATAGAGTCTACAGTATAGAGTCTACAGAATAGAGTCTACAGTATAGAGTCTACAGTATAGAGTCTACAGTATAGAGTCTACAGAATAGAGTCTACAGTATAGAGTCTACAGTATAGAGTCTACAGAATAGAGTCTACAGTATAGAGTCTACAGAATAGAGTCTACAGTATAGAGTCTACAGAATATAGTGTACAGTATAGAGTATACAGTATAGAGTCTACAGAATAGAGTCTACAGTATAGAGTATACAGTATAGAGTCTACAGAATAGAGTCTACAGAATAGAGTCTACATAATAGAGTCTACAGTATAGAGTCTACAGTATAGAGTCTACAGAATAGAGTCTACAGAATACAGTCTACAGTATAGAGTCTACAGTATAGAGTCTAGTATAGAGTCTACAGTATAGAGTCTACAGTATAGAGTCTACAGAATAGAGTCTACAGTATAGAGTCTACAGAATATAGTCTACAGAATAGAGTCTACAGTATAGAGTCTACAGTATAGAGTCTACAGAATAGAGTCTACCGAATAGAGTCTACAGAATAGAGTCTACAGTATAGAGTCTACAGTATAGAGTCTACAGAATAGAGTCTACAGTATAGAGTCTACAGAATAGAGTCTACAGTATAGAGTCTACAGTATATAGTCTACATTATAGAGTCTACAGAATAGAGTCTACAGTATAGAGTCTACAGTATAGATTCTACAGAATAGAGTCTACAGAATAGAGTCTACAGAATAGAGTCTACAGTATAGAGTCTACAGTATAGAGTCTACAGAATAGAGTCTACAGTATAGAGTCTCCAGTATAGAGTCTACAGTATAGAGTCTACAGAATAGAGTCTACAGAATAGAGTCTACAGTATAGAGTCTACAGTATAGAGTCTAGAGTATAGAGTCTACAGTATAGAGTCTACAGAATAGAGTCTACAGTATAGAGTCTACAGTATAGAGTCTACAGAATAGAGTCTACAGAATAGAGTCTACAGTATAGAGTCTACAGTATAGAGTCTACAGAATAGAGTCTACAGAATAGAGTCTACAGAATAGAGTCTACAGTATAGAGTCTACAGTATAGAGTCTAGTATAGAGTCTACGGTATAGAGTCTACAGAATAGAGTCTACAGTATAGAGTCTACAGTATATAATCTACAGTATAGAGTCTACAGAATAGAGTCTACAGTATAGAGTCTACAGTATAGAGTCTACAGAATAGAGTCTACAGAATAGAGTCTACAGAATAGAGTCTACAGTATAGAGTCTACAGTATAGAGTCTACAGTATAGAGTCTACAGTATAGAGTCTACAGTATAGAGTCTACAGAATAGAGTCTACAGTATAGAGTATACAGTATATAGTCTACAGAATAGAGTCTACAGTATAGAGTCTACAGTATAGAGTCTACAGTATAGAGTCTACAGAATAGAGTCTACAGAATAGAGTCTACAGTATAGAGTCTACAGTATAGAGTCTACAGAATAGAGTCTACAGTATAGAGTCTACAGTATAGAGTCTACAGTATAGAGTCTACAGTATAGAGTCTACAGTATAGAGTCTACAGTATAGAGTCTACAGTATAGAGTCTACAGAATAGAGTCTACAGAATAGAGTCTACAGTATAGAGTCTACAGTATAGAGTCTAGTATAGAGTCTACAGTATAGAGTCTACAGAATAGAGTCTACAGTATAGAGTCTACAGTATAGAGTCTACAGTATAGAGTCTACAGAATAGAGTCTACAGTATAGAGTCTACAGAATAGAGTCTACAGAATAGAGTCTACAGAATAGAGTCTACAGTATAGAGTCTACAGTATAGAGTCTACAGAATAGAGTCTACAGTATAGAGTCTACAGTATAGAGTCTACAGTATAGAGTCTACAGTATAGAGTCTACAGTATAGAGTCTACAGTATAGAGTCTACAGTATAGAGTCTACAGAATAGAGTCTACAGTATAGAGTCTACAGTATAGAGTCTAGGAGTTACAGAATAGAGTCTACAGTATAGAGTCTACAGTATAGAGTCTACAGTATAGAGTCTACAGTATAGAGTCTACAGAATAGAGTCTACAGTATAGAGTCTACAGTATAGAGTCTACAGTATAGAGTCTACAGATAGAGTCTACAGTATAGAGTCTACAGAATAGAGTCTACAGTATAGAGTCTACAGTATAGAGTCTACAGTATAGAGTCTACAGTATAGAGTCTACAGAATAGAGTCTACAGAATAGAGTCTACAGTATAGAGTCTACAGTATAGAGTCTACAGAATAGAGTCTACAGTATAGAGTCTACAGTATAGAGTCTACAGAATAGAGTCTACAGTATAGAGTCTACAGAATAGAGTCTACAGAATAGAGTCTACAGTATAGAGTCTACAGAATAGAGTCTACAGTATAGAGTCTACAGTATAGAGTCTACAGTATAGAGTCTACAGTATAGAGTCTACAGAATAGAGTCTGCAGTATAGAGTCTACAGTATAGAGTCTAGCAGTATAGAGTCTACAGTATAGAGTCTACAGAATAGAGTCTACAGTATAGAGTCTACAGTATAGAGTCTACAGTATAGAGTCTACAGTATAGAGTCTACAGAATAGAGTCTACAGTATAGAGTATACAGTATAGAGTCTACAGTATAGAGTCCACAGAATAGAGTCTACAGAATAGAGTCTACAGTATAGAGTCTACAGTATAGAGTCTACAGAATAGAGTCTACAGTATAGAGTCTACAGTATAGAGTCTACAGTATAGAGTCTACAGTATAGAGTCTACAGTATAGAGTCTACAGTATAGAGTCTACAGAATAGAGTCTACAGTATAGAGTCTACAGAATAGAGTCTACAGAATAGAGTCTACAGTATAGAGTCTACAGTATAGAGTCTAGTATAGAGTCTACAGTATAGAGTCTACAGAATAGAGTCTACAGTATAGAGTCTACAGTATATAGTCTACAGTATAGAGTCTACAGAATAGAGACTACAGTATAGAGTCTACAGAATAGAGTCTACAGAATAGAGTCTACAGAATAGAGTCTACAGTATAGAGTCTACAGTATAGAGTCTACAGAATAGAGTCTACAGAATAGAGTCTACAGTATAGAGTCTACAGTATAGAGTCTACAGTATAGAGTCTACAGAATAGAGTCTACAGTATAGAGTCTACAGTATAGAGTCTACAGAATAGAGTCTACAGAATAGAGTCTACAGTATAGAGTCTACAGTATAGAGTCTACAGAATAGAGTCTACAGAATAGCTAAAGTATAGAGTCTACAGTATAGAGTCTACAGTATAGAGTCTACAGTATAGAGTCTACAGAATAGAGTCTACAGTATAGAGTCTAGTATAGAGTCTACAGTATAGAGTCTACAGTATAGAGTCTACAGAATAGAGTCTACAGAATAGAGTCTACAGTATAGAGTCTACAGTATAGAGTCTACAGTATAGAGTCTACAGTATAGAGTCTACAGAATAGAGTCTACAGAATAGAGTCTACAGTATAGAGTCTACAGAATAGAGTCTACAGAATAGAGTCTACAGTATAGAGTCTACACTATAGAGTCTACAGAATAGAGTCTACAGTATAGAGTCTACAGAATAGAGTCTACATTATAGAGTCTAGTATAGAGTCTACAGTATAGAGTCTACAGTACAGAGTCTACAGAATAGAGTCTACAGTATAGAGTCTACAGTATAGAGTCTACAGAATAGAGTCTACAGTATAGAGTCTACAGTATAGAGTCTACAGTATAGAGTCTACAGAATAGAGTCTACAGTATAGAGTCTACAGTATAGAGTCTACAGAATAGAGTCTACAGTATAGAGTCTACAGAATAGAGTCTACAGTATAGAGTCTACAGAATATAGTGTACAGTATAGAGTATACAGTATAGAGTCTACAGAATAGAGTCTACAGTATAGAGTATACAGTATAGAGTCTACAGAATAGAGTCTACAGAATAGAGTCTACATAATAGAGTCTACAGTATAGAGTCTACAGTATAGAGTCTACAGAATAGAGTCTACAGAATACAGTCTACAGTATAGAGTCTACAGTATAGAGTCTAGTATAGAGTCTACAGTATAGAGTCTACAGTATAGAGTCTACAGAATAGAGTCTACAGTATAGAGTCTACAGTATAGAGTCTACAGTATAGAGTCTACAGAATATAGTCTACAGAATAGAGTCTACAGTATAGAGTCTACAGTATAGAGTCTACAGAATAGAGTCTACCGAATAGAGTCTACAGAATAGAGTCTACAGTATAGAGTCTACAGTATAGAGTCTAGTATAGAGTCTACGGTATAGAGTCTACAGAATAGAGTCTACAGTATAGAGTCTACAGTATATAGTCTACAGAATAGAGTCTACAGTATAGAGTCTACAGTATAGATTCTACAGAATAGAGTCTACAGAATAGAGTCTACAGAATAGAGTCTACAGTATAGAGTCTACAGTATAGAGTCTACAGAATAGAGTCTACAGTATAGAGTCTACAGTATAGAGTCTACAGTATAGAGTCTACAGAATAGAGTCTACAGAATAGAGTCTACAGTATAGAGTCTACAGTATAGAGTCTAGAGTATAGAGTCTAGAGTATAGAGTCTACAGTATAGAGTCTACAGAATAGAGTCTACAGTATAGAGTCTACAGTATAGAGTCTACAGAATAGAGTCTACAGAATAGAGTCTACAGTATAGAGTCTACAGTATAGAGTCTACAGAATAGAGTCTACAGAATAGAGTCTACAGAATAGAGTCTACAGTATAGAGTCTACAGTATAGAGTCTAGTATAGAGTCTACGGTATAGAGTCTACAGAATAGAGTCTACAGTATAGAGTCTACAGTATATAATCTACATTATAGAGTCTACAGAATAGAGTCTACAGTATAGAGTCTACAGTATAGATCTACAGAATAGAGTCTACAGAATAGAGTCTACAGAATAGAGTCTACAGTATAGAGTCTACAGTATAGAGTCTACAGAATAGAGTCTACAGTATAGAGTCTACAGTATAGAGTCTACAGTATAGAGTCTACAGAATAGAGTCTACAGAATAGAGTCTACAGTATAGAGTCTACAGTATAGAGTCTAGAGTATAGAGTCTACAGTATAGAGTCTACAGAATAGAGTCTACAGTATAGAGTCTACAGAATAGAGTCTAAAGTATAGAGTATACAGTATAGAGTCTACAGAATAGAGTCTACAGTATAGAGTATACAGTATAGAGTCTACAGTATAGAGTCCACAGAATAGAGTCTACAGAATAGAGTCTACAGTATAGAGTCTACAGTATAGAGTCTACAGAATAGAGTCTACAGAATAGAGTCTACAGTATAGAGTCTACAGTATAGAGTCTACAGTATAGAGTCTACAGAATAGAGTCTACAGAATAGAGTCTAAAGTATAGAGTCTACAGTATAGAGTCTAGTATAGAGTCTACAGTATAGAGTCTACAGTATAGAGTCTACAGAATAGAGTCTACAGTATAGAGTCTAGTATAGAGTCTACAGTATAGAGTCTACAGTATAGAGTCTACAGAATAGAGTCTACAGAATAGAGTCTACAGTATAGAGTCTACAGTATAGAGTCTACAGTATAGAGTCTACAGTATAGAGTCTACAGAATAGAGTCTACAGAATAGAGTCTACAGAATAGAGTCTACAGTATAGAGTCTACAGTATAGAGTCTACAGAATAGAGTCTACAGAATAGAGTCTACAGTATAGAGTCTACACTATAGAGTCTACAGAATAGAGTCTACAGTATAGAGTCTACAGTATAGAGTCTACAGTATAGAGTCTACAGAATAGAGTCTACAGAATAGAGTCTACAGTATAGAGTCTACAGAATAGAGTCTACAGAATAGAGTCTACAGTATAGAGTCTACAGAATAGAGTCTACAGAATAGAGTCTACAGTATAGAGTCTACAGTATAGAGTCTACAGAATAGAGTCTACAGAATAAAGTCTACAGTATAGAGTCTACAGAATAGAGTCTACAGTATAGAGTCTACAGTATAGAGTCTACAGTATAGAGTCTACAGAATAGAGTCTACAGAATAGAGTCTACAGTATAGAGTCTACAGAATAGAGTCTACAGTACCGTTCAGCACTGTGTTCTCTTTCCTTAGATCATTAATCTGACATTGGCTGAATTCTAGACTGCACATAATGCATTGATGTCCTCTCGTAGTATATCTAAGATATCACGTTTGGCAAGCCTTTCATTGATTGATGGATTTCAGCAAGTCAACATCCATCTCCGTAAATATATATTCTAAATTCCATTCCTTACTGAGATGTGTGTGTATTGTGAAATGGTCAGATATGACTTGTTAGATATTACTGCACTGTCGGAGCTAGAAGCACACGTTTTTCGCAACACCCGCAATAACATCTGCTAAACACGTGTATGTGACAAATAAAATGTGTTTTTATTTTATTTTACTTGATATGGTCCATCACATTAGATGTTCTATAGTATCTGTCCTGTCATATGGTCCATCACATTAGATGTTCTATAGTATCTGTCCTGTCATATGGTCCATCACATTAGATGTTCTATAGTATCTGTCATATGGTCCATCACATTAGATGTTCTATAGTATCTGTCATATGGTCCATCACGTTAGATGTTCTATAGTATCTGTCCAGTCATATGGTCCATCACATTAGATGTTCTATAGTATCTGTCATATGGTCTATCACATTAGATGTTCTATAGTATCTGTCCTGTCATATGGTCCATCACATTAGATGTTCTATAGTATCAGTCATATGGTCCATCACATTAGATGTTCTATAGTATCTGTCCTGTCATAAGGTCCATCACATTAGATGTTCTATAGTATCTGTCATATGGTCCATCACATTAGATGTTCTATAGTATCTGTCCTGTCATATGGTCCATCACATTAGATGTTCTATAGTATCTGTCCTGTCATATGGTCCATCACATTAGATGTTCTATAGTATCTGTCCTGGCATATGGTCCATCACATTAGATGTTCTATAGTATCTGTCATATGGTCCATCACATTAGATGTTCTATAGTATCTGTCCTGTCATATGGTCCATCACATTAGATGTTCTATAGTATCTGTCATATGGTCCATCACATTAGATGTTCTATAGTATCTGTCATATGGTCCATCACATTAGATGTTCCATAATATCTGTCCTGTCATATGGTCCATCACATTAGATGTTCCATAGTATCTGTCCTGTCATATTGTCCATCACATTAGATGTTCTGTAGTATCTGTCATATGGTCCATCACATTAGATGTTCAATAGTATCTGTCCAGTCATATGGTCCATCACATTAGATGTTCTATAGTATCTGTCCAGTCATGTGGTCCATCACATTAGATGTTCTATAGTGTCTCTCCAGTCATATGGTCCATCACATTAGATGTTCTATAGTATCTGTCATATGGTCCATCACATTAGATGTTCTATAGTATCTGTCCAGTCATATGGTCCATCACATTAGATGTTCTATAGTATCTGTCCAGTCATATGGTCCATCACACTAGATGTTCCATAATATCTGTCCTGTCATATGGTCCATCACATTAGATGTTCCATAGTATCTGTCCTGTCATATTGTCCATCACATTAGATGTTCTATAGTATCTGTCCAGTCATGTGGTCCATCACATTAGATGTTCTATAGTATCTGTCCAGTCATATGGTCCATCACATTAGATGTTCTATAGTATCTGTCCTGTCATATTGTCCATCACATTAGATGTTCTATAGTATCTGTCCAGTCATATGGTCCATCACATTAGATGTTCTATAGTATCAGTCATATGGTCCATCACATTAGATGTTCTATAGTATCTGTCCAGTCATATGGTCCATCACATTAGATGTTCTATAGTATCTGTCCAGTCATATGGTCCATCACATTAGATGTTCTATAGTATCAGTCATATGGTCCATCACATTAGATGTTCTATAGTATCAGTCATATGGTCCATCACATTAGATGTTCTATAGTATCTGTCCAGTCATATGGTCCATCACATTAGATGTTCTATAGTATCAGTCATATGGTCCATCACATTAGATGTTCTATAGTATCCAGTCATATGGTCCATCACATTAGATGTTCTATAGTATCTGTCCAGTCATATGGTCCATCACATTAGATCTTCTATAGTATCTGTCCAGTCATATGGTCCATCACATTAGATGTTCTATAGTATCTGTCATATGGTCCATCACATTAGATGTTCTATAATATCTGTCCAGTCATATGGTCCATCACATTAGATGTTCTATAGTATCTGTCCAGTCATGTGGTCCATCACATTAGATGTTCTATAGTATCTGTCCAGTCATATGGTCCATCACATTAGATGTTCTATAGTATCTGTCCTGTCATATTGTCCATCACATTAGATGTTCTATAGTATCTGTCCAGTCATATGGTCCATCACATTAGATGTTCTATAGTATCAGTCATATGGTCCATCACATTAGATGTTCTATAGTATCTGTCCAGTCATATGGTCCATCACATTAGATGTTCTATAGTATCTGTCCAGTCATATGGTCCATCACATTAGATGTTCTATAGTATCAGTCATATGGTCCATCACATTAGATGTTCTATAGTATCAGTCATATGGTCCATCACATTAGATGTTCTATAGTATCTGTCCAGTCATATGGTCCATCACATTAGATGTTCTATAGTATCAGTCATATGGTCCATCACATTAGATGTTCTATAGTATCAGTCATATGGTCCATCACATTAGATGTTCTATAGTATCTGTCCAGTCATATGGTCCATCACATTAGATCTTCTATAGTATCTGTCCAGTCATATGGTCCATCACATTAGATGTTCTATAGTATCTGTCATATGGTCCATCACATTAGATGTTCTATAATATCTGTCCAGTCATATGGTCCATCACATTAGATGTTCTATAGTATCTGTCCAGTCATATGATCCATCACATTATATGTTCTATAGTATCAGTCATAAGGTCCATCACATTAGATGTTCTATAGTATCAGTCATATGGTCCATCACATTAGATGTTCTATAGTATCTGTCCAGTCATATGGTCCATCACATTAGATGTTCTATAGTATCTGTCATATGGTCCATCACATTAGATGTTCTATAGTATCTGTCATATGGTCCATCACATTAGATGTTCTATAGTATCTGTCATATGGTCCATCACATTAGATGTTCTATAGTATCTGTCCTGTCATATGGTCCATCACATTAGATGTTCTATAGTATCTGTCCAGTCATATGGTCCATCACATTAGATGTTCTATAGTATCTGTCATATGGTCCATCACATTAGATGTTCTATAGTATCTGTCATATGGTCCATCACATTAGATGTTCTATAGTATCTGTCCAGTCATATGGTCCATCACATTAGATGTTCTATAGTATCTGTCCTGTCATATGGTCCATCACATTAGATGTTCTATAGTATCTGTCCTGTCATATGGTCCATCACATTAGATGTTCTATAGTATCAGTCATACGGTTCATCACATTAGATGTTCTATAGTATCTGTCATATGGTCCATCACATTAGATGTTCTATAGTATCTGTCATATGGTCCATCACATTAGATGTTCTATAGTATCTGTCATATGGTCCATCACATTAGATGTTCTATAGTATCTGTCATATGGTCTATCACATTAGATGTTCTATAGTATCTGTCATATGGTCCATCACATTAGATGTTCTATAGTATCTGTCATATGGTCTATCACATTAGATGTTCTATAGTATCAGTCATATGGTCCATCACATTAGATGTTGTATAGTATCTGTCCAGTCATATGGTCCATCACATTAGATGTTCTATAGTATCTGTCATTTGGTCCATCACATTAGATGTTCTATAGTATCTGTCATATAGTCCATCACATTAGATGTTCTATAGTATCAGTCATATGGTCCATCACATTAGATGTTCTATAATATCTGTCATATGGTCCATCACATTAGATGTTCTATAGTATATGTCCAGTCATATGGTCCATCAAATTAGATATTCTATAGTATCAGTCATATGGTCCATCACATTAGATGTTCTATAGTATCTGTCCTGTCATATGGTCCATCACATTAGATGTTCTATAGTATCTGTCATATGGTCCATCACATTAGATGTTCTATAGTATCTGTCATATGGTCCATCACATTAGATGTTCTATAGTATCTGTCATATGGTCCATCACATTAGATGTTCTATAGTATCTGTCATATGGTCCATCACATTAGATATTCTATTTAACCATTCCAGTCATATGGTCCATCACATTAGATGTTCTATAGTATCTGTCCTGTCATATGGTCCATCACATTAGATGTTCTATAGTATCTGTCATATGGTCCATCACATTAGATGTTCTATAGTATCTGTCCTGTCATATGGTCCATCACATTAGATGTTCTATAGTATCTGTCATATGGTCCATCACATTAGATGTTCTATAGTATCAGTCATATGGTCCATCACATTAGATGTTCTATAGTATCTGTCCAGTCATATGGTCCATCACATTAGATGTTCTATAGTATCTGTCATTTGGTCCATCACATTAGATGTTCTATAGTATCTGTCATATGGTCCATCACATTAGATGTTCTATAGTATCAGTCATATGGTCCATCACATTAGATGTTCTATAATATCTGTCATATGGTCCATCACATTAGATGTTCTATAGTATCTGTCATATGGTCCATCACATTAGATGTTCTATAGTATCTGTCCAGTCATATGGTCCATCACATTAGATATTCTATAGTATCAGTCATATGGTCCATCACATTAGATGTTCTATAGTATCTGTCCTGTCATATGGTCCATCACATTAGATGTTCTATAGTATCTGTCATTTGGTCCATCACATTAGATGTTCTATAGTATCTGTCATATGGTCCATCACATTAGATGTTCTATAGTATCTGTCATATGGTCCATCACATTAGATATTCTATTTAACCTGTCCAGTCATATGGTCCATCACATTAGATGTTCTATAGTATCTGTCCTGTCATATGGTCCATCACATTAGATGTTCTATAGTATCTGTCCTGTCATATGGTCCATCACATTAGATGTTGTATAATATCTGTCCTGTCATATGGTCCATCACATTGGATGTTCTATAGTATCTGTCCAGTCATATGGTCCATCACATTAGATGTTCTATAGTATCTGTCCAGTCATATGGTCCATCACATTAGATGTTCTATAGTATCTGTCATTTGGTCCATCACATTAGATGTTCTATAGTATCTGTCATATGGTCCATCACATTAGATGTTCTATAGTATCTGTCATATGGTCCATCACATTAGATGTTCTATAATATCTGTCCAGTCATATGGTCCATCACATTAGATGTTCTATAGTATCTGTCCAGTCATATGATCCATCACATTATATGTTCTATAGTATCAGTCATAAGGTCCATCACATTAGATGTTCTATAGTATCAGTCATATGGTCCATCACATTAGATGTTCTATAGTATCTGTCCAGTCATATGGTCCATCACATTAGATGTTCTATAGTATCTGTCATATGGTCCATCACATTAGATGTTCTATAATATCTGTCATATGGTCCATCACATTAGATGTTCTATAGTATCTGTCATATGGTCCATCACATTAGATGTTCTATAGTATCTGTCATATGGTCCATCACATTAGATGTTCTATAGTATCTGTCCTGTCATATGGTCCATCACATTAGATGTTCTATAGTATCTGTCCAGTCATATGGTCCATCACATTAGATGTTCTATAGTATCTGTCATATGGTCCATCACATTAGATGTTCTATAGTATCTGTCATATGGTCCATCACATTAGATGTTCTATAGTATCTGTCCAGTCATATGGTCCATCACATTAGATGTTCTATAGTATCTGTCCTGTCATATGGTCCATCACATTAGATGTTCTATAGTATCTGTCCTGTCATATGGTCCATCACATTAGATGTTCTATAGTATCAGTCATACGGTTCATCACATTAGATGTTCTATAGTATCTGTCATATGGTCCATCACATTAGATGTTCTATAGTATCTGTCATATGGTCCATCACATTAGATGTTCTATAGTATCTGTCATATGGTCCATCACATTAGATGTTCTATAGTATCTGTCATATGGTCTATCACATTAGATGTTCTATAGTATCTGTCATATGGTCCATCACATTAGATGTTCTATAGTATCTGTCATATGGTCTATCACATTAGATGTTCTATAGTATCAGTCATATGGTCCATCACATTAGATGTTGTATAGTATCTGTCCAGTCATATGGTCCATCACATTAGATGTTCTATAGTATCTGTCATTTGGTCCATCACATTAGATGTTCTATAGTATCTGTCATATGGTCCATCACATTAGATGTTCTATAGTATCAGTCATATGGTCCATCACATTAGATGTTCTATAATATCTGTCCATATGGTCCATCACATTAGATGTTCTATAGTATATGTCCAGTCATATGGTCCATCAAATTAGATATTCTATAGTATCAGTCATATGGTCCATCACATTAGATGTTCTATAGTATCTGTCCTGTCATATGGTCCATCACATTAGATGTTCTATAGTATCTGTCATATGGTCCATCACATTAGATGTTCTATAGTATCTGTCATATGGTCCATCACATTAGATGTTCTATAGTATCTGTCATATGGTCCATCACATTAGATGTTATATAGTATCTGTCATATGGTCCATCACATTAGATATTCTATTTAACCTGTCCAGTCATATGGTCCATCACATTAGATGTTCTATAGTATCTGTCCTGTCATATGGTCCATCACATTAGATGTTCTATAGTATCTGTCATATGGTCCATCACATTAGATGTTCTATAGTATCTGTCCTATCATATGGTCCATCACATTAGATGTTCTATAGTATCTGTCATATGGTCCATCACATTAGATGTTCTATAGTATCAGTCATATGGTCCATCACATTAGATGTTCTATAGTATCTGTCCAGTCATATGGTCCATCACATTAGATGTTCTATAGTATCTGTCATTTGGTCCATCACATTAGATGTTCTATAGTATCTGTCATATGGTCCATCACATTAGATGTTCTATAGTATCAGTCATATGGTCCATCACATTAGATGTTCTATAATATCTGTCATATGGTCCATCACATTAGATGTTCTATAGTATCTGTCATATGGTCCATCACATTAGATGTTCTATAGTATCTGTCCAGTCATATGGTCCATCACATTAGATATTCTATAGTATCAGTCATATGGTCCATCACATTAGATGTTCTATAGTATCTGTCCTGTCATATGGTCCATCACATTAGATGTTCTATAGTATCTGTCATTTGGTCCATCACATTAGATGTTCTATAGTATCTGTCATATGGTCCATCACATTAGATGTTCTATAGTATCTGTCATATGGTCCATCACATTAGATATTCTATTTAACCTGTCCAGTCATATGGTCCATCACATTATATGTTCTATAGTATCTGTCCTGTCATATGGTCCATCACATTAGATGTTCTATAGTATCTGTCCTGTCATATGGTCCATCACATTAGATGTTGTATAATATCTGTCCTGTCATATGGTCCATCACATTGGATGTTCTATAGTATCTGTCCAGTCATATGGTCCATCACATTAGATGTTCTATAGTATCTGTCCAGTCATATGGTCCATCACATTAGATGTTCTATAGTATCTGTCATTTGGTCCATCACATTAGATGTTCTATAGTATCTGTCATATGGTCCATCACATTAGATGTTCTATAGTATCAGTCATATGGTCCATCACATTAGATGTTCTATAATATCTGTCATATGGTCCATCACATTAGATGTTCTATAGTATCTGTCCAGTCATATGGTCCATCACATTAGATGTTCTATAGTATCTGTCATTTGGTCCATCACATTAGATGTTCTATAGTATCAGTCATATGGTCCATCACATTAGATGTTCTATAGTATCTGTCCTGTCATATGGTCCATCACATTAGATGTTCTATAGTATCTGTCATATGGTCCATCACATTAGATGTTCTATAGTATCTGTCATATGGTCCATCACATTAGATGTTCTATAGTATCTGTCCTGTCATATGGTCCATCACATTAGATGTTGTATAATATCTGTCCTGTCATATTGTCCATCACATTAGATGTTCTATAGTATCTGTCATATGGTCCATCACATTAGATGTTCTATAGTATCTGTCATATGGTCCATCACATTAGATGTTCTATAGTATCTGTCATATGGTCCATCACATTAGATATTCTATAGTATCTGTCCTGTCATATGGTCCATCACATTAGATGTTCTATAGTATCTGTCCTGTCATATGGTCCATCACATTAGATGTTGTATAATATCTGTCCTGTCATATGGTCCATCACATTAGATGTTCTATAGTATCTGTCCAGTCATATGGTCCATCACATTAGATGTTCTATAGTATCAGTCATATGGTCCATCACATTAGATGTTCTATAGTATCTGTCATATGGTCCATCACATTAGATGTTCTATAGTATCTGTCCAGTCATATGGTCCATCACATTAGATGTTCTATAGTATCTGTCATTTGGTCCATCACATTAGATGTTCTATAGTATCTGTCATATGGTCCATCACATTAGATGTTCTATAGTATCAGTCATATGGTCCATCACATTAGATGTTCTATAATATCTGTCATATGGTCCATCACATTAGATGTTCTATAGTATCTGTCCAGTCATATGGTCCATCACATTAGATATTCTATAGTATCAGTCATATGGTCCATCACATTAGATGTTCTATAGTATCTGTCCTGTCATATGGTCCATCACATTAGATGTTCTATAGTATCTGTCATATGGTCCATCACATTAGATGTTCTATAGTATCTGTCATATGGTCCATCACATTAGATGTTCTATAGTATCTGTCATATGGTCCATCACATTAGATGTTCTATAGTATCTGTCCAGTCATATGGTCCATCACATTAGATGTTCTATAGTATCTGTCATATGGTCCATCACATTAGATGTTCTATAATATCTGTCATATGGTCCATCACATTAGATGTTCTATAGTATCTGTCATATGGTCCATCACATTAGATGTTCTATAGTATCTGTCATATGGTCCATCACATTAGATGTTCTATAGTATCTGTCCTGTCATATGGTCCATCACATTAGATGTTCTATAGTATCTGTCCAGTCATATGGTCCATCACATTAGATGTTCTATAGTATCTGTCATATGGTCCATCACATTAGATGTTCTATAGTATCTGTCATATGGTCCATCACATTAGATGTTCTATAGTATCTGTCCAGTCATATGGTCCATCACATTAGATGTTCTATAGTATCTGTCCTGTCATATGGTCCATCACATTAGATGTTCTATAGTATCTGTCCTGTCATATGGTCCATCACATTAGATGTTCTATAGTATCAGTCATACGGTTCATCACATTAGATGTTCTATAGTATCTGTCATATGGTCCATCACATTAGATGTTCTATAGTATCTGTCATATGGTCCATCACATTAGATGTTCTATAGTATCTGTCATATGGTCCATCACATTAGATGTTCTATAGTATCTGTCATATGGTCTATCACATTAGATGTTCTATAGTATCTGTCATATGGTCCATCACATTAGATGTTCTATAGTATCTGTCCTGTCATATGGTCCATCACATTAGATGTTCTATAGTATCTGTCATATGGTCCATCACATTAGATGTTCTATAGTATCTGTCATATGGTCTATCACATTAGATGTTCTATAGTATCTGTCATATGGTCCATCACATTAGATGTTCTATAGTATCTGTCATATGGTCTATCACATTAGATGTTCTATAGTATCAGTCATATGGTCCATCACATTAGATGTTGTATAGTATCTGTCCAGTCATATGGTCCATCACATTAGATGTTCTATAGTATCTGTCATTTGGTCCATCACATTAGATGTTCTATAGTATCTGTCATATGGTCCATCACATTAGATGTTCTATAGTATCAGTCATATGGTCCATCACATTAGATGTTCTATAATATCTGTCATATGGTCCATCACATTAGATGTTCTATAGTATATGTCCAGTCATATGGTCCATCAAATTAGATATTCTATAGTATCAGTCATATGGTCCATCACATTAGATGTTCTATAGTATCTGTCCTGTCATATGGTCCATCACATTAGATGTTCTATAGTATCTGTCATATGGTCCATCACATTAGATGTTCTATAGTATCTGTCATATGGTCCATCACATTAGATGTTCTATAGTATCTGTCATATGGTCCATCACATTAGATGTTCTATAGTATCTGTCATATGGTCCATCACATTAGATATTCTATTTAACCTGTCCAGTCATATGGTCCATCACATTAGATGTTCTATAGTATCTGTCCTGTCATATGGTCCATCACATTAGATGTTCTATAGTATCTGTCATATGGTCCATCACATTAGATGTTCTATAGTATCTGTCCTGTCATATGGTCCATCACATTAGATGTTCTATAGTATCTGTCATATGGTCCATCACATTAGATGTTCTATAGTATCAGTCATATGGTCCATCACATTAGATGTTCTATAGTATCTGTCCAGTCATATGGTCCATCACATTAGATGTTCTATAGTATCTGTCATTTGGTCCATCACATTAGATGTTCTATAGTATCTGTCATATGGTCCATCACATTAGATGTTCTATAGTATCAGTCATATGGTCCATCACATTAGATGTTCTATAATATCTGTCATATGGTCCATCACATTAGATATTCTATTTAACCTGTCCAGTCATATGGTCCATCACATTAGATGTTCTATAGTATCTGTCCTGTCATATGGTCCATCACATTAGATGTTCTATAGTATCTGTCATATGGTCCATCACATTAGATGTTCTATAGTATCTGTCCTATCATATGGTCCATCACATTAGATGTTCTATAGTATCTGTCATATGGTCCATCACATTAGATGTTCTATAGTATCAGTCATATGGTCCATCACATTAGATGTTCTATAGTATCTGTCCAGTCATATGGTCCATCACATTAGATGTTCTATAGTATCTGTCATTTGGTCCATCACATTAGATGTTCTATAGTATCTGTCATATGGTCCATCACATTAGATGTTCTATAGTATCAGTCATATGGTCCATCACATTAGATGTTCTATAATATCTGTCATATGGTCCATCACATTAGATGTTCTATAGTATCTGTCATATGGTCCATCACATTAGATGTTCTATAGTATCTGTCCAGTCATATGGTCCATCACATTAGATATTCTATAGTATCAGTCATATGGTCCATCACATTAGATGTTCTATAGTATCTGTCCTGTCATATGGTCCATCACATTAGATGTTCTATAGTATCTGTCATTTGGTCCATCACATTAGATGTTCTATAGTATCTGTCATATGGTCCATCACATTAGATGTTCTATAGTATCTGTCATATGGTCCATCACATTAGATATTCTATTTAACCTGTCCAGTCATATGGTCCATCACATTATATGTTCTATAGTATCTGTCCTGTCATATGGTCCATCACATTAGATGTTCTATAGTATCTGTCCTGTCATATGGTCCATCACATTAGATGTTGTATAATATCTGTCCTGTCATATGGTCCATCACATTGGATGTTCTATAGTATCTGTCCAGTCATATGGTCCATCACATTAGATGTTCTATAGTATCTGTCCAGTCATATGGTCCATCACATTAGATGTTCTATAGTATCTGTCATTTGGTCCATCACATTAGATGTTCTATAGTATCTGTCATATGGTCCATCACATTAGATGTTCTATAGTATCAGTCATATGGTCCATCACATTAGATGTTCTATAATATCTGTCATATGGTCCATCACATTAGATGTTCTATAGTATCTGTCCAGTCATATGGTCCATCACATTAGATGTTCTATAGTATCTGTCATTTGGTCCATCACATTAGATGTTCTATAGTATCAGTCATATGGTCCATCACATTAGATGTTCTATAGTATCTGTCCTGTCATATGGTCCATCACATTAGATGTTCTATAGTATCTGTCATATGGTCCATCACATTAGATGTTCTATAGTATCTGTCATATGGTCCATCACATTAGATGTTCTATAGTATCTGTCCTGTCATATGGTCCATCACATTAGATGTTGTATAATATCTGTCCTGTCATATTGTCCATCACATTAGATGTTCTATAGTATCTGTCATATGGTCCATCACATTAGATGTTCTATAGTATCTGTCATATGGTCCATCACATTAGATGTTCTATAGTATCTGTCATATGGTCCATCACATTAGATATTCTATAGTATCTGTCCTGTCATATGGTCCATCACATTAGATGTTCTATAGTATCTGTCCTGTCATATGGTCCATCACATTAGATGTTGTATAATATCTGTCCTGTCATATGGTCCATCACATTAGATGTTCTATAGTATCTGTCCAGTCATATGGTCCATCACATTAGATGTTCTATAGTATCAGTCATATGGTCCATCACATTAGATGTTCTATAGTATCTGTCATATGGTCCATCACATTAGATGTTCTATAGTATCTGTCCAGTCATATGGTCCATCACATTAGATGTTCTATAGTATCTGTCATTTGGTCCATCACATTAGATGTTCTATAGTATCTGTCATATGGTCCATCACATTAGATGTTCTATAGTATCAGTCATATGGTCCATCACATTAGATGTTCTATAATATCTGTCATATGGTCCATCACATTAGATGTTCTATAGTATCTGTCCAGTCATATGGTCCATCACATTAGATATTCTATAGTATCAGTCATATGGTCCATCACATTAGATGTTCTATAGTATCTGTCCTGTCATATGGTCCATCACATTAGATGTTCTATAGTATCTGTCATATGGTCCATCACATTAGATGTTCTATAGTATCTGTCATATGGTCCATCACATTAGATGTTCTATAGTATCTGTCATATGGTCCATCACATTAGATGTTCTATAGTATCTGTCCAGTCATATGGTCCATCACATTAGATGTTCTATAGTATCTGTCATATGGTCCATCACATTAGATGTTCTATAATATCTGTCATATGGTCCATCACATTAGATGTTCTATAGTATCTGTCATATGGTCCATCACATTAGATGTTCTATAGTATCTGTCCTGTCATATGGTCCATCACATTAGATGTTCTATAGTATCTGTCCAGTCATATGGTCCATCACATTAGATGTTCTATAGTATCTGTCATATGGTCCATCACATTAGATGTTCTATAGTATCTGTCATATGGTCCATCACATTAGATGTTCTATAGTATCTGTCCAGTCATATGGTCCATCACATTAGATGTTCTATAGTATCTGTCCTGTCATATGGTCCATCACATTAGATGTTCTATAGTATCTGTCCTGTCATATGGTCCATCACATTAGATGTTCTATAGTATCAGTCATACGGTTCATCACATTAGATGTTCTATAGTATCTGTCATATGGTCCATCACATTAGATGTTCTATAGTATCTGTCATATGGTCCATCACATTAGATGTTCTATAGTATCTGTCATATGGTCCATCACATTAGATGTTCTATAGTATCTGTCATATGGTCTATCACATTAGATGTTCTATAGTATCTGTCATATGGTCCATCACATTAGATGTTCTATAGTATCTGTCCTGTCATATGGTCCATCACATTAGATGTTCTATAGTATCTGTCATATGGTCCATCACATTAGATGTTCTATAGTATCTGTCATATGGTCTATCACATTAGATGTTCTATAGTATCTGTCATATGGTCCATCACATTAGATGTTCTATAGTATCTGTCATATGGTCTATCACATTAGATGTTCTATAGTATCAGTCATATGGTCCATCACATTAGATGTTGTATAGTATCTGTCCAGTCATATGGTCCATCACATTAGATGTTCTATAGTATCTGTCATTTGGTCCATCACATTAGATGTTCTATAGTATCTGTCATATGGTCCATCACATTAGATGTTCTATAGTATCAGTCATATGGTCCATCACATTAGATGTTCTATAATATCTGTCATATGGTCCATCACATTAGATGTTCTATAGTATATGTCCAGTCATATGGTCCATCAAATTAGATATTCTATAGTATCAGTCATATGGTCCATCACATTAGATGTTCTATAGTATCTGTCCTGTCATATGGTCCATCACATTAGATGTTCTATAGTATCTGTCATATGGTCCATCACATTAGATGTTCTATAGTATCTGTCATATGGTCCATCACATTAGATGTTCTATAGTATCTGTCATATGGTCCATCACATTAGATGTTCTATAGTATCTGTCATATGGTCCATCACATTAGATATTCTATTTAACCTGTCCAGTCATATGGTCCATCACATTAGATGTTCTATAGTATCTGTCCTGTCATATGGTCCATCACATTAGATGTTCTATAGTATCTGTCCATATGGTCCATCACATTAGATGTTCTATAGTATCTGTCCTGTCATATGGTCCATCACATTAGATGTTCTATAGTATCTGTCATATGGTCCATCACATTAGATGTTCTATAGTATCAGTCATATGGTCCATCACATTAGATGTTCTATAGTATCTGTCCAGTCATATGGTCCATCACATTAGATGTTCTATAGTATCTGTCATTTGGTCCATCACATTAGATGTTCTATAGTATCTGTCATATGGTCCATCACATTAGATGTTCTATAGTATCAGTCATATGGTCCATCACATTAGATGTTCTATAATATCTGTCATATGGTCCATCACATTAGATGTTCTATAGTATCTGTCATATGGTCCATCACATTAGATGTTCTATAGTATCTGTCCAGTCATATGGTCCATCACATTAGATATTCTATAGTATCAGTCATATGGTCCATCACATTAGATGTTCTATAGTATCAGTCATATGGTCCATCACATTAGATGTTCTATAGTATCTGTCCTGTCATATGGTCCATCACATTAGATGTTCTATAGTATCTGTCATTTGGTCCATCACATTAGATGTTCTATAGTATCTGTCATATGGTCCATCACATTAGATGTTCTATAGTATCTGTCATATGGTCCATCACATTAGATATTCTATTTAACCTGTCCAGTCATATGGTCCATCACATTAGATGTTCTATAGTATCTGTCCTGTCATATGGTCCATCACATTAGATGTTCTATAGTATCTGTCCTGTCATATGGTCCATCACATTAGATGTTGTATAATATCTGTCCTGTCATATGGTCCATCACATTGGATGTTCTATAGTATCTGTCCAGTCATATGGTCCATCACATTAGATGTTCTATAGTATCTGTCCAGTCATATGGTCCATCACATTAGATGTTCTATAGTATCTGTCATTTGGTCCATCACATTAGATGTTCTATAGTATCTGTCATATGGTCCATCACATTAGATGTTCTATAGTATCTGTCATATGGTCCATCACATTAGATGTTCTATAATATCTGTCCAGTCATATGGTCCATCACATTAGATGTTCTATAGTATCTGTCCAGTCATATGATCCATCACATTATATGTTCTATAGTATCAGTCATAAGGTCCATCACATTAGATGTTCTATAGTATCAGTCATATGGTCCATCACATTAGATGT
Source organism: Coregonus clupeaformis (assembly GCF_020615455.1). Lineage (NCBI taxonomy): Eukaryota > Metazoa > Chordata > Actinopteri > Salmoniformes > Salmonidae > Coregonus > Coregonus clupeaformis. Next base: position 462,073 of record NW_025533506.1, on the reverse strand, counting down.
TCTATAGTATCTGTCCAGTCATATGGTCCATCACATTAGATGTTCTATAGTATCTGTCATATGGTCCATCACATTAGATGTTCTATAATATCTGTCATATGGTCCATCACATTAGATGTTCTATAGTATCTGTCATATGGTCCATCACATTAGATGTTCTATAGTATCTGTCATATGGTCCATCACATTAGATGTTCTATAGTATCTGTCCTGTCATATGGTCCATCACATTAGATGTTCTATAGTATCTGTCCAGTCATATGGTCCATCACATTAGATGTTCTATAGTATCTGTCATATGGTCCATCACATTAGATGTTCTATAGTATCTGTCATATGGTCCATCACATTAGATGTTCTATAGTATCTGTCCAGTCATATGGTCCATCACATTAGATGTTCTATAGTATCTGTCCTGTCATATGGTCCATCACATTAGATGTTCTATAGTATCTGTCCTGTCATATGGTCCATCACATTAGATGTTCTATAGTATCAGTCATACGGTTCATCACATTAGATGTTCTATAGTATCTGTCATATGGTCCATCACATTAGATGTTCTATAGTATCTGTCATATGGTCCATCACATTAGATGTTCTATAGTATCTGTCATATGGTCCATCACATTAGATGTTCTATAGTATCTGTCATATGGTCTATCACATTAGATGTTCTATAGTATCTGTCATATGGTCCATCACATTAGATGTTCTATAGTATCTGTCATATGGTCTATCACATTAGATGTTCTATAGTATCAGTCATATGGTCCATCACATTAGATGTTGTATAGTATCTGTCCAGTCATATGGTCCATCACATTAGATGTTCTATAGTATCTGTCATTTGGTCCATCACATTAGATGTTCTATAGTATCTGTCATATGGTCCATCACATTAGATGTTCTATAGTATCAGTCATATGGTCCATCACATTAGATGTTCTATAATATCTGTCATATGGTCCATCACATTAGATGTTCTATAGTATATGTCCAGTCATATGGTCCATCAAATTAGATATTCTATAGTATCAGTCATATGGTCCATCACATTAGATGTTCTATAGTATCTGTCCTGTCATATGGTCCATCACATTAGATGTTCTATAGTATCTTTCATATGGTCCATCACATTAGATGTTCTATAGTATCTGTCATATGGTCCATCACATTAGATGTTCTATAGTATCTGTCATATGGTCCATCACATTAGATGTTCTATAGTATCTGTCATATGGTCCATCACATTAGATATTCTATTTAACCTGTCCAGTCATATGGTCCATCACATTAGATGTTCTATAGTATCTGTCCTGTCATATGGTCCATCACATTAGATGTTCTATAGTATCTGTCATATGGTCCATCACATTAGATGTTCTATAGTATCTGTCCTATCATATGGTCCATCACATTAGATGTTCTATAGTATCTGTCATATGGTCCATCACATTAGATGTTCTATAGTATCAGTCATATGGTCCATCACATTAGATGTTCTATAGTATCTGTCCAGTCATATGGTCCATCACATTAGATGTTCTATAGTATCTGTCATTTGGTCCATCACATTAGATGTTCTATAGTATCTGTCATATGGTCCATCACATTAGATGTTCTATAGTATCAGTCATATGGTCCATCACATTAGATGTTCTATAATATCTGTCATATGGTCCATCACATTAGATGTTCTATAGTATCTGTCATATGGTCCATCACATTAGATGTTCTATAGTATCTGTCCAGTCATATGGTCCATCACATTAGATATTCTATAGTATCAGTCATATGGTCCATCACATTAGATGTTCTATAGTATCTGTCCTGTCATATGGTCCATCACATTAGATGTTCTATAGTATCTGTCATTTGGTCCATCACATTAGATGTTCTATAGTATCTGTCATATGGTCCATCACATTAGATGTTCTATAGTATCTGTCATATGGTCCATCACATTAGATATTCTATTTAACCTGTCCAGTCATATGGTCCATCACATTATATGTTCTATAGTATCTGTCCTGTCATATGGTCCATCACATTAGATGTTCTATAGTATCTGTCCTGTCATATGGTCCATCACATTAGATGTTGTATAATATCTGTCCTGTCATATGGTCCATCACATTGGATGTTCTATAGTATCTGTCCAGTCATATGGTCCATCACATTAGATGTTCTATAGTATCTGTCCAGTCATATGGTCCATCACATTAGATGTTCTATAGTATCTGTCATTTGGTCCATCACATTAGATGTTCTATAGTATCTGTCATATGGTCCATCACATTAGATGTTCTATAGTATCAGTCATATGGTCCATCACATTAGATGTTCTATAATATCTGTCATATGGTCCATCACATTAGATGTTCTATAGTATCTGTCCAGTCATATGGTCCATCACATTAGATGTTCTATAGTATCTGTCATTTGGTCCATCACATTAGATGTTCTATAGTATCAGTCATATGGTCCATCACATTAGATGTTCTATAGTATCTGTCCTGTCATATGGTCCATCACATTAGATGTTCTATAGTATCTGTCATATGGTCCATCACATTAGATGTTCTATAGTATCTGTCCATATGGTCCATCACATTAGATGTTCTATAGTATCTGTCCTGTCATATGGTCCATCACATTAGATGTTGTATAATATCTGTCCTGTCATATTGTCCATCACATTAGATGTTCTATAGTATCTGTCATATGGTCCATCACATTAGATGTTCTATAGTATCTGTCATATGGTCCATCACATTAGATGTTCTATAGTATCTGTCATATGGTCCATCACATTAGATATTCTATAGTATCTGTCCTGTCATATGGTCCATCACATTAGATGTTCTATAGTATCTGTCCTGTCATATGGTCCATCACATTAGATGTTGTATAATATCTGTCCTGTCATATGGTCCATCACATTAGATGTTCTATAGTATCTGTCCAGTCATATGGTCCATCACATTAGATGTTCTATAGTATCAGTCATATGGTCCATCACATTAGATGTTCTATAGTATCTGTCATATGGTCCATCACATTAGATGTTCTATAGTATCTGTCCAGTCATATGGTCCATCACATTAGATGTTCTATAGTATCTGTCATTTGGTCCATCACATTAGATGTTCTATAGTATCTGTCATATGGTCCATCACATTAGATGTTCTATAGTATCAGTCATATGGTCCATCACATTAGATGTTCTATAATATCTGTCATATGGTCCATCACATTAGATGTTCTATAGTATCTGTCCAGTCATATGGTCCATCACATTAGATATTCTATAGTATCAGTCATATGGTCCATCACATTAGATGTTCTATAGTATCTGTCCTGTCATATGGTCCATCACATTAGATGTTCTATAGTATCTGTCATATGGTCCATCACATTAGATGTTCTATAGTATCTGTCATATGGTCCATCACATTAGATGTTCTATAGTATCTGTCATATGGTCCATCACATTAGATGTTCTATAGTATCTGTCATATGGTCCATCACATTAGATGTTCTATAGTATCTGTCCAGTCATATGGTCCATCACATTAGATGTTCTATAGTATCTGTCCATATGGTCCATCACATTAGATGTTCTATAATATCTGTCATATGGTCCATCCCATTAGATGTTCTATAGTATCTGTCCTGATATGGTCCATCACATTAGATGTTCTATAGTATCTGTCATATGGTCCATCACATTAGATGTTCTATAGTATCTGTCCTGTCATATGGTCCATCACATTAGATGTTCTATAGTATCTGTCCAGTCATATGGTCCATCACATTAGATGTTCTATAGTATCTGTCATATGGTCCATCACATTAGATGTTCTATAGTATCTGTCATATGGTCCATCACATTAGATGTTCTATAGTATCTGTCCAGTCATATGGTCCATCACATTAGATGTTCTATAGTATCTGTCCTGTCATATGGTCCATCACATTAGATGTTCTATAGTATCTGTCCTGTCATATGGTCCATCACATTAGATGTTCTATAGTATCAGTCATACGGTTCATCACATTAGATGTTCTATAGTATCTGTCATATGGTCCATCACATTAGATGTTCTATAGTATCTGTCATATGGTCCATCACATTAGATGTTCTATAGTATCTGTCATATGGTCCATCACATTAGATGTTCTATAGTATCTGTCATATGGTCCATCACATTAGATGTTCTATAGTATCTGTCATATGGTCCATCACATTAGATGTTCTATAGTATCTGTCCTGTCATATGGTCCATCACATTAGATGTTCTATAGTATCTGTCTATATGGTCCATCACATTAGATGTTCTATAGTATCTGTCATATGGTCTATCACATTAGATGTTCTATAGTATCTGTCATATGGTCCATCACATTAGATGTTCTATAGTATCTGTCATATGGTCTATCACATTAGATGTTCTATAGTATCAGTCATATGGTCCATCACATTAGATGTTGTATAGTATCTGTCCAGTCATATGGTCCATCACATTAGATGTTCTATAGTATCTGTCATTTGGTCCATCACATTAGATGTTCTATAGTATCTGTCATATGGTCCATCACATTAGATGTTCTATAGTATCAGTCATATGGTCCATCACATTAGATGTTCTATAATATCTGTCATATGGTCCATCACATTAGATGTTCTATAGTATATGTCCAGTCATATGGTCCATCAAATTAGATGTTCTATAGTATCAGTCATATGGTCCATCACATTAGATGTTCTATAGTATCTGTCCTGTCATATGGTCCATCACATTAGATGTTCTATAGTATCTGTCATATGGTCCATCACATTAGATGTTCTATAGTATCTGTCATATGGTCCATCACATTAGATGTTCTATAGTATCTGTCATATGGTCCATCACATTAGATGTTCTATAGTATCTGTCATATGGTCCATCACATTAGATATTCTATTTAACCTGTCCAGTCATATGGTCCATCACATTAGATGTTCTATAGTATCTGTCCTGTCATATGGTCCATCACATTAGATGTTCTATAGTATCTGTCATATGGTCCATCACATTAGATGTTCTATAGTATCTGTCCTGTCATATGGTCCATCACATTAGATGTTCTATAGTATCTGTCATATGGTCCATCACATTAGATGTTCTATAGTATCAGTCATATGGTCCATCACATTAGATGTTCTATAGTATCTGTCCAGTCATATGGTCCATCACATTAGATGTTCTATAGTATCTGTCATTTGGTCCATCACATTAGATGTTCTATAGTATCTGTCATATGGTCCATCACATTAGATGTTCTATAGTATCAGTCATATGGTCCATCACATTAGATGTTCTATAATATCTGTCATATGGTCCATCACATTAGATGTTCTATAGTATCTGTCATATGGTCCATCACATTAGATGTTCTATAGTATCTGTCCAGTCATATGGTCCATCACATTAGATATTCTATAGTATCAGTCATATGGTCCATCACATTAGATGTTCTATAGTATCAGTCATATGGTCCATCACATTAGATGTTCTATAGTATCTGTCCTGTCATATGGTCCATCACATTAGATGTTCTATAGTATCTGTCATTTGGTCCATCACATTAGATGTTCTATAGTATCTGTCATATGGTCCATCACATTAGATGTTCTATAGTATCTGTCATATGGTCCATCACATTAGATATTCTATTTAACCTGTCCAGTCATATGGTCCATCACATTAGATGTTCTATAGTATCTGTCCTGTCATATGGTCCATCACATTAGATGTTCTATAGTATCTGTCCTGTCATATGGTCCATCACATTAGATGTTGTATAATATCTGTCCTGTCATATGGTCCATCACATTGGATGTTCTATAGTATCTGTCCAGTCATATGGTCCATCACATTAGATGTTCTATAGTATCTGTCCAGTCATATGGTCCATCACATTAGATGTTCTATAGTATCTGTCCAATTTGGTCCATCACATTAGATGTTCTATAGTATCTGTCATATGGTCCATCACATTAGATGTTCTATAGTATCTGTCATATGGTCCATCACATTAGATGTTCTATAATATCTGTCCAGTCATATGGTCCATCACATTAGATGTTCTATAGTATCTGTCCAGTCATATGATCCATCACATTATATGTTCTATAGTATCAGTCATAAGGTCCATCACATTAGATGTTCTATAGTATCAGTCATATGGTCCATCACATTAGATGTTCTATAGTATCTGTCCAGTCATATGGTCCATCACATTAGATGTTCTATAGTATCTGTCATATGGTCCATCACATTAGATGTTCTATAATATCTGTCATATGGTCCATCACATTAGATGTTCTATAGTATCTGTCATATGGTCCATCACATTAGATGTTCTATAGTATCTGTCATATGGTCCATCACATTAGATGTTCTATAGTATCTGTCCTGTCATATGGTCCATCACATTAGATGTTCTATAGTATCTGTCCAGTCATATGGTCCATCACATTAGATGTTCTATAGTATCTGTCATATGGTCCATCACATTAGATGTTCTATAGTATCTGTCATATGGTCCATCACATTAGATGTTCTATAGTATCTGTCCAGTCATATGGTCCATCACATTAGATGTTCTATAGTATCTGTCCTGTCATATGGTCCATCACATTAGATGTTCTATAGTATCTGTCCTGTCATATGGTCCATCACATTAGATGTTCTATAGTATCAGTCATACGGTCCATCACATTAGATGTTCTATAGTATCTGTCATATGGTCCATCACATTAGATGTTCTATAGTATCTGTCATATGGTCCATCACATTAGATGTTCTATAGTATCTGTCCTGATATGGTCCATCACATTAGATGTTCTATAGTATCTGTCATATGGTCCATCACATTAGATGTTCTATAGTATCTGTCATATGGTCCATCACATTAGATGTTCTATAGTATCTGTCCGTCATATGGTCCATCACATTAGATGTTCTATAGTATCAGTCATATGGTCCATCACATTAGATGTTCTATAGTATCTGTCCAGTCATATGGTCCATCACATTAGATGTTCTATAGTATCTGTCATTTGGTCCATCACATTAGATGTTCTATAGTATCTGTCATATGGTCCATCACATTAGATGTTCTATAGTATCAGTCATATGGTCCATCACATTAGATGTTCTATAGTATCTGTCATATGGTCCATCACATTAGATGTTCTATAGTATATGTCCAGTCATATGGTCCATCAAATTAGATATTCTATAGTATCAGTCATATGGTCCATCACATTAGATGTTCTATAGTATCTGTCCTGTCATATGGTCCATCACATTAGATGTTCTATAGTATCTGTCATATGGTCCATCACATTAGATGTTCTATAGTATCTGTCATATGGTCCATCACATTAGATGTTCTATAGTATCTGTCATATGGTCCATCACATTAGATGTTCTATAGTATCTGTCATATGGTCCATCACATTAGATATTCTATTTAACCTGTCCAGTCATATGGTCCATCACATTAGATGTTCTATAGTATCTGTCCTGTCATATGGTCCATCACATTAGATGTTCTATAGTATCTGTCATATGGTCCATCACATTAGATGTTCTATAGTATCTGTCCTATCATATGGTCCATCACATTAGATGTTCTATAGTATCTGTCATATGGTCCATCACATTAGATGTTCTATAGTATCAGTCATATGGTCCATCACATTAGATGTTCTATAGTATCTGTCCAGTCATATGGTCCATCACATTAGATGTTCTATAGTATCTGTCATTTGGTCCATCACATTAGATGTTCTATAGTATCTGTCATATGGTCCATCACATTAGATGTTCTATAGTATCAGTCATATGGTCCATCACATTAGATGTTCTATAATATCTGTCATATGGTCCATCACATTAGATGTTCTATAGTATCTGTCATATGGTCCATCACATTAGATGTTCTATAGTATCTGTCCAGTCATATGGTCCATCACATTAGATATTCTATAGTATCAGTCATATGGTCCATCACATTAGATGTTCTATAGTATCTGTCCTGTCATATGGTCCATCACATTAGATGTTCTATAGTATCTGTCATTTGGTCCATCACATTAGATGTTCTATAGTATCTGTCATATGGTCCATCACATTAGATGTTCTATAGTATCTGTCATATGGTCCATCACATTAGATATTCTATTTAACCTGTCCAGTCATATGGTCCATCACATTATATGTTCTATAGTATCTGTCCTGTCATATGGTCCATCACATTAGATGTTCTATAGTATCTGTCCTGTCATATGGTCCATCACATTAGATGTTGTATAATATCTGTCCTGTCATATGGTCCATCACATTGGATGTTCTATAGTATCTGTCCAGTCATATGGTCCATCACATTAGATGTTCTATAGTATCTGTCCAGTCATATGGTCCATCACATTAGATGTTCTATAGTATCTGTCATTTGGTCCATCACATTAGATGTTCTATAGTATCTGTCATATGGTCCATCACATTAGATGTTCTATAGTATCAGTCATATGGTCCATCACATTAGATGTTCTATAATATCTGTCATATGGTCCATCACATTAGATGTTCTATAGTATCTGTCCAGTCATATGGTCCATCACATTAGATGTTCTATAGTATCTGTCATTTGGTCCATCACATTAGATGTTCTATAGTATCAGTCATATGGTCCATCACATTAGATGTTCTATAGTATCTGTCCTGTCATATGGTCCATCACATTAGATGTTCTATAGTATCTGTCATATGGTCCATCACATTAGATGTTCTATAGTATCTGTCATATGGTCCATCACATTAGATGTTCTATAGTATCTGTCCTGTCATATGGTCCATCACATTAGATGTTGTATAATATCTGTCCTGTCATATTGTCCATCACATTAGATGTTCTATAGTATCTGTCATATGGTCCATCACATTAGATGTTCTATAGTATCTGTCATATGGTCCATCACATTAGATGTTCTATAGTATCTGTCATATGGTCCATCACATTAGATATTCTATAGTATCTGTCCTGTCATATGGTCCATCACATTAGATGTTCTATAGTATCTGTCCTGTCATATGGTCCATCACATTAGATGTTGTATAATATCTGTCCTGTCATATGGTCCATCACATTAGATGTTCTATAGTATCTGTCCAGTCATATGGTCCATCACATTAGATGTTCTATAGTATCAGTCATATGGTCCATCACATTAGATGTTCTATAGTATCTGTCATATGGTCCATCACATTAGATGTTCTATAGTATCTGTCCAGTCATATGGTCCATCACATTAGATGTTCTATAGTATCTGTCATTTGGTCCATCACATTAGATGTTCTATAGTATCTGTCATATGGTCCATCACATTAGATGTTCTATAGTATCAGTCATATGGTCCATCACATTAGATGTTCTATAATATCTGTCATATGGTCCATCACATTAGATGTTCTATAGTATCTGTCCAGTCATATGGTCCATCACATTAGATATTCTATAGTATCAGTCATATGGTCCATCACATTAGATGTTCTATAGTATCTGTCCTGTCATATGGTCCATCACATTAGATGTTCTATAGTATCTGTCATATGGTCCATCACATTAGATGTTCTATAGTATCTGTCATATGGTCCATCACATTAGATGTTCTATAGTATCTGTCATATGGTCCATCACATTAGATGTTCTATAGTATCTGTCATATGGTCCATCACATTAGATATTCTATTTAACCTGTCCAGTCATATGGTCCATCACATTAGATGTTCTATAGTATCTGTCCTGTCATATGGTCCATCACATTAGATGTTCTATAGTATCTGTCCTGTCATATGGTCCATCACATTAGATGTTGTATAATATCTGTCCTGTCATATGGTCCATCACATTAGATGTTCTATAGTATCTGTCCTGTCATATGGTCCATCACATTAGATGTTCAATAGTATCTGTCATATGGTCCATCACATTAGATGTTGTATAATATCTGTCCTGTCATATGGTCCATCACATTAGATGTTCTATAGTATCTGTCCTGTCATATGGTCCATCACATTAGATGTTGTATAATATCTGTCCTGTCATATGGTCCATCACATTAGATGTTCTATAGTATCTGTCCAGTCATATGGTCCATCACATTAGATGTTCTATAGTATCTGTCCTGTCATATGGTCCATCACATTAGATGTTCTATAGTATCAGTCATATGGTCCATCACATTAGATGTTCTATAGTATCAGTCATATGGTCCATCACATTAGATGTTCTATAGTATCTGTCCAGTCATATGGTCCATCACATTAGATGTTCTATAGTATCTGTCATTTGGTCCATCACATTAGATGTTCTATAGTATCTGTCATATGGTCCATCACATTAGATGTTCTATAGTATCAGTCATATGGTCCATCACATTAGATGTTCTATAATATCTGTCATATGGTCCATCACATTAGATGTTCTATAGTATCTGTCATATGGTCCATCACATTAGATGTTCTATAGTATCTGTCCAGTCATATGGTCCATCACATTAGATATTCTATAGTATCAGTCATATGGTCCATCACATTAGATGTTCTATAGTATCTGTCCTGTCATATGGTCCATCACATTAGATGTTCTATAGTATCTGTCATTTGGTCCATCACATTAGATGTTCTATAGTATCTGTCATATGGTCCATCACATTAGATGTTCTATAGTATCTGTCATATGGTCCATCACATTAGATATTCTATTTAACCTGTCCAGTCATATGGTCCATCACATTAGATGTTCTATAGTATCTGTCCTGTCATATGGTCCATCACATTAGATGTTCTATAGTATCTGTCCAGTCATATGGTCCATCACATTAGATGTTCTATAGTATCTGTCCTGTCATATGGTCCATCACATTAGATGTTCTATAGTATCTGTCCAGTCATATGGTCCATCACATTAGATGTTCTATAGTATCAGTCATATGGTCCATCACATCAGATGTTATATAGTATCTGTCCAGTCATATGGTCCATCACATTAGATGTTCTATAGTATCAGTCATATGGTCCATCACATTAGATGTTCTATAGTATCAGTCATATGGTCCATCACATTAGATGTTCTATAGTATCTGTCCAGTCATATGGTCCATCACATTAGATGTTCTATAGTATCTGTCATTTGGTCCATCACATTAGATGTTCTATAGTATCTGTCATATGGTCCATCACATTAGATGTTCTATAGTATCAGTCATATGGTCCATCACATTAGATGTTCTATAATATCTGTCATATGGTCCATCACATTAGATGTTCTATAGTATCTGTCCAGTCATATGGTCCATCACATTAGATGTTCTATAGTATCTGTCATTTGGTCCATCACATTAGATGTTCTATAGTATCAGTCATATGGTCCATCACATTAGATGTTCTATAGTATCTGTCCTGTCATATGGTCCATCACATTAGATGTTCTATAGTATCTGTCATATGGTCCATCACATTAGATGTTCTATAGTATCTGTCATATGGTCCATCACATTAGATGTTCTATAGTATCTGTCCTGTCATATGGTCCATCACATTAGATGTTGTATAATATCTGTCCTGTCATATTGTCCATCACATTAGATGTTCTATAGTATCTGTCATATGGTCCATCACATTAGATGTTCTATAGTATCTGTCATATGGTCCATCACATTAGATGTTCTATAATATCTGTCATATGGTCCATCACATTAGATGTTCTATAGTATCTGTCATATGGTCCATCACATTAGATGTTCTATAGTATCTGTCCAGTCATATGGTCCATCACATTAGATATTCTATAGTATCAGTCATATGGTCCATCACATTAGATGTTCTATAGTATCTGTCCTGTCATATGGTCCATCACATTAGATGTTCTATAGTATCTGTCATTTGGTCCATCACATTAGATGTTCTATAGTATCTGTCATATGGTCCATCACATTAGATGTTCTATAGTATCTGTCATATGGTCCATCACATTAGATATTCTATTTAACCTGTCCAGTCATATGGTCCATCACATTAGATGTTCTATAGTATCTGTCCTGTCATATGGTCCATCACATTAGATGTTCTATAGTATCTGTCCTGTCATATGGTCCATCACATTAGATGTTGTATAATATCTGTCCTGTCATATGGTCCATCACATTAGATGTTCTATAGTATCTGTCCAGTCATATGGTCCATCACATTAGATGTTCTATAGTATCAGTCATATGGTCCATCACATCAGATGTTATATAGTATCTGTCCAGTCATATGGTCCATCACATTAGATGTTCTATAGTATCAGTCATATGGTCCATCACATTAGATGTTCTATAGTATCAGGCATATGGTCCATCACATTAGATGTTCTATAGTATCTGTCCAGTCATATGGTCCATCACATTAGATGTTCTATAGTATCTGTCATTTGGTCCATCACATTAGATGTTCTATAGTATCTGTCATATGGTCCATCACATTAGATGTTCTATAGTATCAGTCATATGGTCCATCACATTAGATGTTCTATAATATCTGTCATATGGTCCATCACATTAGATGTTCTATAGTATCTGTCCAGTCATATGGTCCATCACATTAGATGTTCTATAGTATCTGTCATTTGGTCCATCACATTAGATGTTCTATAGTATCAGTCATATGGTCCATCACATTAGATGTTCTATAGTATCTGTCCTGTCATATGGTCCATCACATTAGATGTTCTATAGTATCTGTCATATGGTCCATCACATTAGATGTTCTATAGTATCTGTCATATGGTCCATCACATTAGATGTTCTATAGTATCTGTCCTGTCATATGGTCCATCACATTAGATGTTGTATAATATCTGTCCTGTCATATTGTCCATCACATTAGATGTTCTATAGTATCTGTCATATGGTCCATCACATTAGATGTTCTATAGTATCTGTCATATGGTCCATCACATTAGATGTTCTATAGTATCTGTCATATGGTCCATCACATTAGATATTCTATTTAACCTGTCCAGTCATATGGTCCATCACATTAGATGTTCTATAGTATCTGTCCTGTCATATGGTCCATCACATTAGATGTTCTATAGTATCTGTCCTGTCATATGGTCCATCACATTAGATGTTGTATAATATCTGTCCTGTCATATGGTCCATCACATTAGATGTTCTATAGTATCTGTCCAGTCATATGGTCCATCACATTAGATGTTCTATAGTATCAGTCATATGGTCCATCACATTAGATGTTCTATAGTATCTGTCATATGGTCCATCACATTAGATGTTCTATAGTATCTGTCCAGTCATATGGTCCATCACATTAGATGTTCTATAGTATCTGTCATTTGGTCCATCACATTAGATGTTCTATAGTATCTGTCATATGGTCCATCACATTAGATGTTCTATAGTATCAGTCATATGGTCCATCACTTTAGATGTTCTATAATATCTGTCATATGGTCCATCACATTAGATGTTCTATAGTATCTGTCATATGGTCCATCACATTAGATGTTCTATAGTATCTGTCCTGTCATATGGTCCATCACATTAGATGTTGTATAATATCTGTCCTGTCATATTGTCCATCACATTAGATGTTCTATAGTATCTGTCATATGGTCCATCACATTAGATGTTCTATAGTATCTGTCATATGGTCCATCACATTAGATGTTCTATAATATCTGTCATATGGTCCATCACATTAGATGTTCTATAGTATCTGTCATATGGTCCATCACATTAGATGTTCTATAGTATCTGTCCAGTCATATGGTCCATCACATTAGATATTCTATAGTATCAGTCATATGGTCCATCACATTAGATGTTCTATAGTATCTGTCCTGTCATATGGTCCATCACATTAGATGTTCTATAGTATCTGTCATTTGGTCCATCACATTAGATGTTCTATAGTATCTGTCATATGGTCCATCACATTAGATGTTCTATAGTATCTGTCATATGGTCCATCACATTAGATATTCTATTTAACCTGTCCAGTCATATGGTCCATCACATTAGATGTTCTATAGTATCTGTCCTGTCATATGGTCCATCACATTAGATGTTCTATAGTATCTGTCCTGTCATATGGTCCATCACATTAGATGTTGTATAATATCTGTCCTGTCATATGGTCCATCACATTAGATGTTCTATAGTATCTGTCCAGTCATATGGTCCATCACATTAGATGTTCTATAGTATCAGTCATATGGTCCATCACATCAGATGTTATATAGTATCTGTCCAGTCATATGGTCCATCACATTAGATGTTCTATAGTATCAGTCATATGGTCCATCACATTAGATGTTCTATAGTATCAGGCATATGGTCCATCACATTAGATGTTCTATAGTATCTGTCCAGTCATATGGTCCATCACATTAGATGTTCTATAGTATCTGTCATTTGGTCCATCACATTAGATGTTCTATAGTATCTGTCATATGGTCCATCACATTAGATGTTCTATAGTATCAGTCATATGGTCCATCACATTAGATGTTCTATAATATCTGTCATATGGTCCATCACATTAGATGTTCTATAGTATCTGTCCAGTCATATGGTCCATCACATTAGATGTTCTATAGTATCTGTCATTTGGTCCATCACATTAGATGTTCTATAGTATCAGTCATATGGTCCATCACATTAGATGTTCTATAGTATCTGTCCTGTCATATGGTCCATCACATTAGATGTTCTATAGTATCTGTCATATGGTCCATCACATTAGATGTTCTATAGTATCTGTCATATGGTCCATCACATTAGATGTTCTATAGTATCTGTCCTGTCATATGGTCCATCACATTAGATGTTGTATAATATCTGTCCTGTCATATTGTCCATCACATTAGATGTTCTATAGTATCTGTCATATGGTCCATCACATTAGATGTTCTATAGTATCTGTCATATGGTCCATCACATTAGATGTTCTATAGTATCTGTCATATGGTCCATCACATTAGATATTCTATTTAACCTGTCCAGTCATATGGTCCATCACATTAGATGTTCTATAGTATCTGTCCTGTCATATGGTCCATCACATTAGATGTTCTATAGTATCTGTCCTGTCATATGGTCCATCACATTAGATGTTGTATAATATCTGTCCTGTCATATGGTCCATCACATTAGATGTTCTATAGTATCTGTCCAGTCATATGGTCCATCACATTAGATGTTCTATAGTATCAGTCATATGGTCCATCACATTAGATGTTCTATAGTATCTGTCATATGGTCCATCACATTAGATGTTCTATAGTATCTGTCCAGTCATATGGTCCATCACATTAGATGTTCTATAGTATCTGTCATTTGGTCCATCACATTAGATGTTCTATAGTATCTGTCATATGGTCCATCACATTAGATGTTCTATAGTATCAGTCATATGGTCCATCACTTTAGATGTTCTATAATATCTGTCATATGGTCCATCACATTAGATGTTCTATAGTATCTGTCCAGTCATATGGTCCATCACATTAGATATTCTATAGTATCAGTCATATGGTCCATCACATTAGATGTTCTATAGTATCTGTCCTGTCATATGGTCCATCACATTAGATGTTCTATAGTATCTGTCATATGGTCCATCACATTAGATGTTCTATAGTATCTGTCATATGGTCCATCACATTAGATGTTCTATAGTATCTGTCATATGGTCCATCACATTAGATGTTCTATAGTATCTGTCATATGGTCCATCACATTAGATATTCTATTTAACCTGTCCAGTCATATGGTCCATCACATTAGATGTTCTATAGTATCTGTCCTGTGATATGGTCCATCACATTAGATGTTCTATAGTATCTGTCCTGTCATATGGTCCATCACATTAGATGTTGTATAATATCTGTCCTGTCATATGGTCCATCACATTAGATGTTCTATAGTATCTGTCCTGTCATATGGTCCATCACATTAGATGTTCAATAGTATCTGTCATATGGTCCATCACATTAGATGTTGTATAATATCTGTCCTGTCATATGGTCCATCACATTAGATGTTCTATAGTATCTGTCCTGTCATATGGTCCATCACATTAGATGTTGTATAATATCTGTCCTGTCATATGGTCCATCACATTAGATGTTCTATAGTATCTGTCCAGTCATATGGTCCATCACATTAGGTGTTCTATAGTATCAGTCATATGGTCCATCACATTAGATGTTCTATAGTATCAGTCATATGGTCCATCACATTAGATGTTCTATAGTATCTGTCCAGTCATATGGTCCATCACATTAGATGTTCTATAGTATCTGTCATTTGGTCCATCACATTAGATGTTCTATAGTATCTGTCATATGGTCCATCACATTAGATGTTCTATAGTATCAGTCATATGGTCCATCACATTAGATGTTCTATAATATCTGTCATATGGTCCATCACATTAGATGTTCTATAGTATCTGTCCAGTCATATGGTCCATCACATTAGATGTTCTATAGTATCTGTCATTTGGTCCATCACATTAGATGTTCTATAGTATCAGTCATATGGTCCATCACATTAGATGTTCTATAGTATCTGTCCTGTCATATGGTCCATCACATTAGATGTTCTATAGTATCTGTCATATGGTCCATCACATTAGATGTTCTATAGTATCTGTCATATGGTCCATCACATTAGATGTTCTATAGTATCTGTCCTGTCATATGGTCCATCACATTAGATGTTGTATAATATCTGTCCTGTCATATTGTCCATCACATTAGATGTTCTATAGTATCTGTCATATGGTCCATCACATTAGATGTTCTATAGTATCTGTCATATGGTCCATCACATTAGATGTTCTATAGTATCTGTCATATGGTCCATCACATTAGATATTCTATTTAACCTGTCCAGTCATATGGTCCATCACATTAGATGTTCTATAGTATCTGTCCTGTCATATGGTCCATCACATTAGATGTTCTATAGTATCTGTCCTGTCATATGGTCCATCACATTAGATGTTGTATAATATCTGTCCTGTCATATGGTCCATCACATTAGATGTTCTATAGTATCTGTCCAGTCATATGGTCCATCACATTAGATGTTCTATAGTATCAGTCATATGGTCCATCACATTAGATGTTCTATAGTATCTGTCATATGGTCCATCACATTAGATGTTCTATAGTATCTGTCCAGTCATATGGTCCATCACATTAGATGTTCTATAATATCTGTCATTTGGTCCATCACATTAGATGTTCTATAGTATCTGTCATATGGTCCATCACATTAGATGTTCTATAGTATCAGTCATATGGTCCATCACATTAGATGTTCTATAATATCTGTCATATGGTCCATCACATTAGATGTTCTATAGTATCTGTCCAGTCATATGGTCCATCACATTAGATGTTCTATAGTATCTGTCCTGTCATATGGTCCATCACATTAGATGTTCTATAGTATCTGTCATATGGTCCATCACATTAGATGTTCTATAGTATCTGTCATATGGTCCATCACATTAGATGTTCTATAGTATCTGTCATATGGTCCATCACATTAGATATTCTATTTAACCTGTCCAGTCATATGGTCCATCACATTAGATGTTCTATAGTATCTGTCCTGTCATATGGTCCATCACATTAGATGTTCTATAGTATCTGTCCTGTCATATGGTCCATCACATTAGATGTTGTATAATATCTGTCCTGTCATATGGTCCATCACATTAGATGTTCTATAGTATCTGTCCTGTCATATGGTCCATCACATTAGATGTTCTATAGTATCTGTCATATGGCCCATCACATTAGATGTTCTATAGTATCTGTCCAGTCATATGGTCCATCACATTAGATGTTCTATAGTATCAGTCATATGGTCCATCACATTAGATGTTCTATAGTATCTGTCATATGGTCCATCACATTAGATGTTCTATAGTATCTGTCCTGTCATATGGTCCATCACATTAGATGTTCTATAGTATCTGTCATATGGTCCATCACATTAGATGTTCTATAGTATCTGTCCTGTCATATGGTCCATCACATTAGATGTTCTATAGTATCAGTCATATGGTCCATCACATTAGATGTTCTATAGTATCTGTCATATGGTCCATCACATTAGATGTTCTATAGTATCTGTCATATGGTCCATCACATTAGATGTTCTATAGTATCTGTCCAGTCATATGGTCCATCACATTAGATGTTCTATAGTATCTGTCATATGGTCCATCACATTAGATGTTCTATAGTATCTGTCATATGGTCCATCACATTAGATGTTCTATAGTATCTGTCATATGGTCCATCACATTAGATGTTCTATAGTATCTGTCCAGTCATATGGTCCATCACATTAGATGTTCTATAGTATCTGTCCAGTCATATGGTCCATCACATTAGATGTTCTATAGTATCTGTCCTGTCATATGGTCCATCACATTAGATGTTCTATAGTATCAGTCATATGGTCCATCACATTAGATGTTCTATAGTATCTGTCCAGTCATATGGTCCCTCACATTAGATGTTCTATAGTATCTGTCATATGGTCCATCACATTAGATGTTCTATAGTATCTGTCCAGTCATTTGGTCCATCACATTAGATGTTCTATAGTATCTGTCCTGTCATATGGTCCATCACATTAGATGTTCTATAGTATCTGTCCTGTCATATGGTCCATCACATTAGATGTTCTATAGTATCTGTCATATGGTCCATCACATTAGATGTTCTATAGTATCTGTCCAGTCATATGGTCCATCACATTAGATGTTCTATAGTATCTGTCCAGTCATATGGTCCATCACATTAGATGTTCTATAGTATCAGTCATATGGTCCATCACATTAGATGTTCTATAGTATCTGTCCAGTCATATGGTCCATCACATTAGATGTTCTATAGTATCTGTCCAGTCATATGGTCCATCACATTAGATGTTCTATAGTATCTGTCATATGGTCCATCACATTAGATGTTCTATAGTATCTGTCCTGTCATATGGTCCATCACATTAGATGTTCTATAGTATCTGTCATATGGTCCATCACATTAGATGTTCTATAGTATCTGTCCAGTCATATGGTCCATCACATTAGATGTTCTATAGTATCTGTCCAGTCATATGGTCCATCACATTAGATGTTCTATAGTATCAGTCATATGGTCCATCACATTAGATGTTCTATAGTATCTGTCCAGTCATATGGTCCATCACATTAGATGTTCTATAGTATCTGTCATATGGTCCATCACATTAGATGTTCTATAGTATCTGTCCAGTCATATGGTCCATCACATTAGATGTTCTATAGTATCTGTCATATGGTCCATCACATTAGATGTTCTATAGTATCAGTCATATGGTCCATCACATTAGATGTTCTATAGTATCTGTCATATGGTCCATCACATTAGATGTTCTATAGTATCTGTCCAGTCATATGGTCCATCACATTAGATGTTCTATAGTATCTGTCCAGTCATATGGTCCATCACATTAGATGTTCTATAGTATCTGTCATATGGTCCATCACATTAGATGTTCTATAGTATCTGTCCAGTCATATGGTCCATCACATTAGATGTTCTATAGTATCAGTCATATGGTCCATCACATTAGATGTTCTATAGTATCTGTCCAGTCATATGGTCCATCACATTAGATGTTCTATAGTATCTGTCATATGGTCCATCACATTAGATGTTCTATAGTATCTGTCCAGTCATATGGTCCATCACATTAGATGTTCTATAGTATCTGTCATATGGTCCATCACATTAGATGTTCTATAGTATCAGTCATATGGTCCATCACATTAGATGTTATATAGTATCTGTCATATGGTCCATCACATTAGATGTTCTATAGTATCTGTCCAGTCATATGGTCCATCACATTAGATGTTATATAGTATCTGTCCTGTCATATGGTCCATCACATTAGATGTTCTATAGTATCTGTCCAGTCATATGGTCCATCACATTAGATGTTCTATAGTATCTGTCATATGGTCCATCACATTAGATGTTCTATAGTATCTGTCCATCATATGGTCCATCACATTAGATGTTCTATAATATCTGTCCTGTCATATGGTCCATCACATTAGATGTTCTATAGTATCTGTCCAGTCATATGGTCCATCACATTAGATGTTCTATAGTATCTGTCATATGGTCCATCACATTAGATGTTCTATAGTATCTGTCCAGTCATATGGTCCATCACATTAGATGTTCTATAGTATCAGTCATATGGTCCATCACATTAGATGTTCTATAGTATCTGTCCAGTCATATGGTCCATCACATTAGATGTTCTATAGTATCTATCCAGTCATATGGTCCATCACATTAGATGTTCTATAGTATCTGTCATATGGTCCATCACATTAGATGTTCTATAGTATCTGTCCAGTCATATGGTCCATCACATTAGATGTTCTATAATATCTGTCATATGGTCCATCACATTAGATGTTCTATAGTATCTGTCATATGGTCCATCACATTAGATGTTCTATAGTATCTGTCATATGGTCCATCACATTAGATGTTCTATAATATCTGTCCTGTCATATGGTCCATCACATTAGATGTTCTATAGTATCTGTCCAGTCATATGGTCCATCACATTAGATGTTCTATAGTATCTGTCCTGTCATATGGTCCATCACATTAGATGTTCTATAGTATCTGTCCAGTCATATGGTCCATCACATTAGATGTTCTATAGTATCTGTCCTGTCATATGGTCCATCACATTAGATGTTCTATAATATCTGTCATATGGTCCATCACATTAGATGTTCTATAGTATCTGTCATATGGTCCATCACATTAGATGTTCTATAGTATCAGTCATATGGTCCATCACATTAGATGTTCTATAGTATCAGTCATATGGTCCATCACATTAGATGTTCTATAGTATCTGTCCAGTCATATGGTCCATCACATTAGATGTTCTATAGTATCTGTCCTGTCATATGGTCCATCACATTAGATGTTCTATATAACCTGTCCAGTCATATGGTCCATCACATTAGATGTTCTATAGTATCTGTCCAGTCATATGGTTCATCACATTAGATGTTCTATAGTATCTGTCATATGGTCCATCACATTAGATGTTCTATAGTATCTGTCCAGTCATATGGTCCATCACATTAGATGTTCTATAGTATCTGTCATATGGTCCATCACATTAGATGTTCTATAGTATCAGTCATATGGTCCATCACATTAGATGTTCTATAGTATCTGTCCAGTCATATGGTCCATCACATTAGATGTTCTATAGTATCAGTCATATGGTCCATCACATTAGATGTTCTATAATATCTGTCCTGTCATATGGTCCATCACATTAGATGTTCTATAGTATCTGTCCTGTCATATGGTCCATCACATTAGATGTTCTATAGTATCTGTCCTTTCATATGGTCCATCACATTATATGTTCTATATAACCTGTCCAGTCATATGGTCCATCACATTAGATGTTCTATAGTATCTGTCCAGTCATATGGTCCATCACATTAGATGTTCTATAGTATCTGTCATATGGTCCATCACATTAGATGTTCTATAGTATCTGTCCAGTCATATGGTCCATCACATTAGATGTTCTATAGTATCTGTCATATGGTCCATCACATTAGATGTTCTATAGTATCAGTCATATGGTCCATCACATTAGATGTTCTATAGGACCTGTCCAGTCATATGGTCCATCACATTAGATGTTCTATAGTATCTGTCATATGGTCCATCACATTAGATGTTCTATAGTATCTGTCCAGTCATATGGTCCATCACATTAGATGTTCTATAGTATCTGTCATATGGTCCATCACATTAGATGTTCTATAGTATCAGTCATATGGTCCATCACATTAGATGTTCTATAGTATCTGTCATATGGTCCATCACATTAGATGTTCTATAGTATCTGTCATATGGTCCATCACATTAGATGTTCTATAGTATCTGTCATATGGTCCATCACATTAGATGTTCTATAGTATCTGTCATATGGTCCATCACATTAGATGTTCTATAGTATCTGTCATATGGTCCATCACATTAGATGTTCTATAGTATCTGTCCTGTCATATGGTCCATCACATTAGATGTTCTATAGTATCTGTCATATGGTCCATCACATTAGATGTTCTATATAACCTGTCCAGTCATATGGTCCATCACATTAGATGTTCTATAGTATCTGTCATATGGTCCATCACATTAGATGTTCTATATAACCTGTCCAGTCATATGGTCCATCACATTAGATGTACTTTTATTGTTTTCTTAAATGGTAACAGAAACTTGAGAACACTAAAACTACAGTAGATGTACTGTGAGACTGCCAAACACTTCTCAGATTCTCAGCTCTCCATTCAAAAAGGGAAACAGAGATCATAATCAATACTGAGACATGCCAGATAGTGGCCAATGTGAAGACACCACTTCAACACTCCATCACCTGATTATTGTTTGATTAATCCCTTCATGGCTACAGCATGGCCAGCTGAATTACCACCGACTTGAATACCACCCAGCAACAACATAATGTCTAACATTTCTGGTAAAGCGATCTTGCATAATTAGCATTATGCAACCTAAAGGCCCTAAGCTTTGCAGGGAAAAATATTTTTAAAAGTGATGTATATGTAATCTCTACTGAGAGATGTGGAAAAAGCTAAAACAGCCTTTAAAACACTACTTTGGTAAATATAACCACTCTGTTTTTCCCCCAGTGAAGAGCCCTTACCCTAAAACTGGTGTCATTCTGGCCATTTGAACAGGAACTTTCTGTTGTGGTCTATGATGGAGGGCAGGTATCTAGCCTTGTTGTATGCTTGCTTACAGGACACAACAGATCTAAAACACCTCAAACATTCGATTCACAGAATAATTCAGCGGTGGCCGATGCTGTGGATTTAAGCTTCAGGTTGGACAAACTGGTCGGTAGCTTTTTTCTATACAATTTGAAAACATGACTTTTTCTTCTCGATCAGTTAGTAAGAGGACGTCCATTAGGCAACCAGATGCATCTCTGATATCAGGAGGCATTTTCACATAATGCTATATACTGTATGTTTCATTACATCAATGATTGATCTACAATTATTCCGGAGCCACAACAGGTTACTAATTGTCAGTGATGATCACAGCTGAATTTCTGAACATAAAGATGGAATGCAATAATCAAACTGCATGAGAAAATAAATGTTAAATTGTGTCTATCCGCATGTACGGGCGGCTCTCTTACCTGGTAAGCATCTAGCTGTTCATCAGTAAATATCGTTTGCTTATTACCCATCTTAGTCTAGTAATTTTTCTCTTGTACAGATTAATCACATTGGAAGTTCGATGCGTTTTCTCAATTCTAGCCATTTAGGGCATTTACACGACGTGGTCAGACAAGAAAATTAAGACTCCGCATAGATGTTCAGAGTCCACAGACTTGTAAGCTCTGAAACAGTTGGCGGTGTATTCGAAGGCGATGGTGTAATATTGAAATGCAGAAGATGCTCAGTGCAGTCAGTTGTTGAAGCAGCAGAAGTAGGCAACAGACAGTTTCAGCACCGGCTGCTGTCTACCTGCAACAACGTGTAGCTACCACTAGGCGGCGTCTGTCAAACACCCACGCAAGCAATGGATTGCAAAGAATACCTTTTTCAGACGTAAATATTGTTCCCGTTTCATCTGCAGAAAGGCTAAAATCGGATTTTCCCCATGTATGAGTAGAATTCCAAGAGAATTCGTAGCCTCCTTTTTCTGGTCCCAGAACACAATTGCGGTGAATCGACAGCTTTGAAAAAATATTTGCGATTTACGTATGTGATACCTACGTTTCCACAGAAATATCAAAACAGAGTGTGCAAGTGTTCCGGGAGTCATCTTTAACGGTGCGTTCCTAAGTTACAGAATACCTCTGAACACACTGACCATTTTACTCGCAATAGCAAAGCTGGTTAGGCTGCTTACATGTTGTCTAGTAATTGTGCTGCTGGCAATCATTTAGATATTATTTTTTTTTGCCGACGTTTACTGCCACGGGTCATTTCCACGGGTGTTGCGCTGTGGTCCTCAGACCAGACTGCTCTGAGATCGCAGTAGAAAGCCAGAAGGATATATGACGAACGCACAAAGTCAGGTCAACGTTTTATTTTTTGGCGTTTTGGAAACACAATAATACAGCGTATTGTGGCTCGCTTCGGTTATAACTGAGTAGCAACGTTTGCGGAATAGTGTCCAAATAGGCATTATGTTAACCACGGTGCTAAGCTAGCTAACCGTGTAGCTACCTGCACTGGCTGTTACCCACGGTGCTAACCTAGTTAACCCTGTTACTGGCTAGCATTACCGGCGTCAACTGTCCTGCAAAATCAAGGACAGATGACAATTTCACTCAAAATTCCCAAAGAAATCACTATCCAGTTCTATGTTCAGTACATGAACTAACTAACCTAACTATATAAGGATGGAATCAAAGAGAGACATGAAAGATCAAGGTAAGTTCGTACCTAGATGGATGGCTTGTTGCTAGCTAGCTAACGATAAGAGAGCGACAGTAGCCTGCTGCCTGGCCATCCACTTGCTAACGTTATGCTACATCATCTGATAACCCAACTAAACTAACGTCATTTCTTTTACGTTACATTTGCTGAACCATAACGGATAGCAAACAACATTTTCTTGCTTAAGTTTAGTTGATTATTATGCCATCACTGATACAGTATCATATTCGTCCACAGTCACTCATTCATAATTCCTTCATTCCGCTGTCTAAGTCTTACATGTGTTCCATCCAGCCATGGAACCAGCTGGCTACAGTGAAATGGTTTGTAGGAGGGACAATAGTAGTCAGCTCTCCTTTAGAACTGTTCCATCCAGCCATGGAACCAGCTGGCTACAGTGAAATGGTTTGTAGGAGGGACAATAGTAGTCAGCTCTCCTTTAGAACTGTTCCATCCAGCCATGGAACCAGCTGGCTACAGTGAAATGGTTTGTAGGAGGGACAATAGTAGTCAGCTCTCCTTTAGAACTGTTCCATCCAGCCATGGAACCAGCTGGCTACAGTGAAATGGTTTGTAGGAGGGACAATAGTAGTCAGCTCTCCTTTAGAACTGTTCCATCCAGCCATGGAACCAGCTGGCTACAGTGAAATGGTTTGTAGGAGGGACAATAGTAGTCAGCTCTCCTTTAGAACTGTTCCATCCAGCCATGGAACCAGCTGGCTACAGTGAAATGGTTAGTAGGAGGGACAATAGTAGTCAGCTCTCCTTTAGAACTGTTCCATCCAGCCATGGAACCAGCTGGCTACAGTGAAATGGTTTGTAGGAGGGACAATAGTAGTCAGCTCTCCTTTAGAACTGTTCCATCCAGCCATGGAACCAGCTGGCTACAGTGAAATGGTTTGTAGGAGGGACAATAGTAGTCAGCTCTCCTTTAGAACTGTTCCATCCAGCCATGGAACCAGCTGGCTACAGTGAAATGGTTAGTAGTCAGCACTCCTTTAGAGCTGCTAACGGCATTACGCTTTGGTTTAGTTTTTTCACATTAACATGTATGACAAACAACAACCATTGATTTCAAAGTTTAACAAACCATACAACTCTATTCACAATGACTACTTTTAAACATTTCCACTGAACATTTGACAAAAATTAATTGAGTGGAAGAACTGTGCAGATGTTGGTGAAATCCCCCTTAGGTTTTTATGCCACCACGGTTTCCAAAATCTGCTCTGAATTACGATTGAAAGATGTCTGTAGAAAAAATGTGGCGTCAGCTATGACATGCCACCTTGAGTTTGAACAAATCTCTTTTGGTTATTGGGTGAAGTGGATTAGCACCTGGTAACGGAATTATATCATGGGTCCCTGATCTGTACTGCACAGAAATGCATAATTATGGATTTGAATGTCATTCTCATGTTTCACAAGTTTGGACATCACAGTGCAGTACAGCAGAGTAGAGTTCAGTACAGAGCAGAGTACAGTAGAGTTCAGTACAGAGCAGAGTACAGTAGAGTTCAGTAGAGTTCAGTACAGAGCAGAGTACAGTAGAGTTCAGTACAGAGCAGAGTACAGTAGAGTTCAGAGCAGAGTACAGTAGAGTTCAGTACAGAGCAGAGTACAGTAGAGTTCAGTAGAGTTCAGTACAGAGCAGAGTACAGTAGAGTTCAGTACAGAGCAGAGTACAGTAGAGTTCAGTACAGAGCAGAGTACAGTAGAGTTCAGTACAGAGCAGAGTACAGTAGAGTTCAGTACAGAGCATAGTACAGTAGAGTTCAGTACAGAGCAGAGTACAGTAGAGTTCAGAGCAGAGTACAGTAGAGTTCAGTACAGAGCAGAGTACAGTAGAGTTCAGTACAGAGCAGAGTACAGTAGAGTTCAGTACAGAGCAGAGTACAGTAGAGTTCAGTACAGAGTAGAGTTCAGTAGAGTTCAGTACAGAGTAGAGTTCAGTAGAGTTCAGTACAGAGCAGAGTACAGTAGAGTTCAGTACAGAGCAGAGTACAGTAGAGTTCAGTACAGAGCAGAGTACAGTAGAGTTCAGTACAGAGCAGAGTACAGTAGAGTTCAGTACAGAGCAGAGTACAGTAGAGTTCAGTACAGAGCAGAGTACAGTAGAGTTCAGTACAGAGCAGGGTACAGTAGAGAGCAGTACAGAGCAGAGTACAGTAGAGTTCAGTAGAGTTCAGTACAGAGCAGAGTACAGTAGAGAGCAGTACAGAGCAGAGTACAGTAGAGTTCAGTACAGAGCAGAGTGCAGTAGAGTTCCGTGCAGAGCAGAGTACAGTAGAGTACAGTAGAGTGCAGGAGAGTTCAGTACAGAGCAGAGTACAGTAGAGTATAGTTTACTACAGCACATACTGTACTGTACTATACTCTACTTTTCTTTCCTGTACTGTATAGTACTATACTCTACTTTTCTTTCCTGTACTGTATAGTACTGTACTCTACTTAAGTGATAATGCCGGAGAAGCCGGTGTTTGGAGGATATATTGGCGGGTGTGTTGTTAGACCCGAGACGAAGTCGAGGCAAACCGTGGCGTTGTTAGGCCCAAGACAAAGTCGAGGCAAACCGTGTCAATATATCCTCCAAACACCGGCTTCTCCGGTATTAACACTTTTATACAACGGCTTACCAACATATTCAAATAATGATTGACATATTTTCATTTAAATGTTGGAGAGACAGACAGCAAGGTTTATACAAATCTCCGCTGTTGAAAACTAAATGTTAGTCTAAAATAAATGTGAGATAATGTCTAGATGCTTTTTATAGTGGAGATCAAGTTTATAAATTGCCTGGCTGGGCTGATGAGACAGTGGATTGCACAGTCAGATGGAACAGAGTAAATAGGCATTTTAACGTCATAGATTTAGCCGGTGGTAACTTGTGAAACATACACCGGCTGGAATGCGGTTTTAAACAATCTGCTGTACTGTACTCCGAACTCTACTGTGCTCTACTCACTGTACTGTGCTATCCAAACGTCTATGATAGGTTGAGATATGGTCCAGTCCGGTCCGTCTGTGGACGTTAATATCAAGGTCAGCGTGGACTGACCGAATTTCAACAACTTTTCAATGTCCATGGAAGTGCGGTGTAGGTCAGTGCTCAGTGGGTGAGGATGAGAGAGAGAGAGAGAGAGAGAGAGAGAGAGAGAGAGAGAGAGAGAGAGAGAGAGAGAGATTAAGGCAGAGAGTGAGAGAGAGATTAAGACAGAGAGAGAGAGAGATTAAGGCAGAGAGAGAGAGAGAGATTAAGGCAGAGAGAGAGAGAGAGATTAAGGCAGAGAGAGAGAGAGATTAAGGCAGAGAGAGAGAGATTGAGAGAGAGAGAAAGAGAGATTAAGGCAGAGAGAGAGAGATTAAGGCAGAGAGAGAGATTAAGGCAGAGAGAGAGAGATTAAGGCAGAGAGAGAGATTAAGGCAGAGAGAGAGATTAAGGCAGAGAGTGAGAGAGAGATTAAGGCAGAGAGAGAGAGAGAGATTAAGGCAGAGAGAGAGAGAGAGAGAGATTAAGGCAGAGAGAGAGAGATTAAGGCAGAGAGAGATTGAGAGAGAGAGAAAGAGAGATTAAGGCAGAGAGAGAGAGATTAAGGCAGAGAGAGAGAGATTAAGGCAGAGAGAGAGATTAAGGCAGAGAGTGAGAGAGAGATTAAGGCAGAGAGTGAGAGAGATTAAGACAGAGAGAGAGAGAGAGAGAGATATTAAGGCAGAGAGAGAGAGAGATTAAGGCAGAGAGAGAGAGAGATTGAGAGAGAGAGAAAGAGAGATTAAGGCAGAGAGAGAGAGATTAAGGCAGAGAGAGAGAGAGAGATTAAGGCAGAGAGAGAGAGAGATTAAGGCAGAGAGAGAGATTAAGACAGAGAGAGAGAGAGAGATTAAGGCAGAGAGAGAGAGAGAGATTAAGGCAGAGAGAGAGAGAGATTAAGGCAGAGAGAGAGAGATTGAGAGAGAGAGATTAAGGCAGAGAGAGAGAGATTAAGGCAGAGAGAGAGAGAGATTAAGGCAGAGAGAGAGAGAGATTAAGGCAGAGAGAGAGATTAAGGCAGAGAGTGAGAGAGAGATTAAGACAGAGAGAGAGAGATTAAGGTAGAGAGAGAGAGAGAGAGAGATTAAGGCAGAGAGAGAGAGAGATTAAGGCAGAGAGAGAGAGAGATTAAGGCAGAGAGTGAGAGAGAGATTAAGACAGAGAGAGAGAGAGAGATTAAGGCAGAGAGAGATTAAGGCAGAGCGAGAGAGAGAGATTAAGGCAGAGAGAGAGAGAGATTAAGGCAGAGAGAGAGAGAGAGATTAAGGCAGAGATAGAGAGATTAAGGCAGAGAGTGAGAGAGAGATTAAGGCAGAGAGAGAGAGAGAGATTAAGGCAGAGATAGAGAGATTAAGGCAGAGAGTGAGAGAGAGATTAAGGCAGAGAGTGAGAGAGGGATTAAGGCAGAGAGAGAGAGAGAGAGAGAGATTAAGGCAGAGAGAGAGAGAGAGAGAGATTAAGTCAGAGAGAGATTAAGGCAGAGCGAGAGAGAGAGATTAAGGCAGAGAGAGAGAGAGATTAAGGCAGAGAGAGAGAGAGAGATTAAGGCAGAGATAGAGAGATTAAGGCAGAGAGTGAGAGAGAGATTAAGGCAGAGAGTGAGAGAGATTAAGGCAGAGAGTGAGAGAGGGATTAAGGCAGAGAGAGAGAGAGAGATTAAGGCAGAGAGAGAGAGAGAGAGATTAAGTCAGAGAGAGATTAAGGCAGAGCGAGAGAGAGAGATTAAGGCAGAGAGAGAGAGAGATTAAGGCAGAGAGAGAGAGATTAAGGCAGAGAGAGAGATTAAGGCAGAGAGTGAGAGAGAGATTAAGGCAGAGAGAGAGAGATTAAGGCAGAGAGAGAGAGATTAAGGCAGATAGAGATTAAGGCAGTGAGAGAGATTAAGGCAGAGAGCGAGAGAGAGAGAGAGATTAAGGCAGTGAGAGAGATTAAGGCAGAGAGACATTAAGGCAGAGAGAGAGATTAAGGCAGAGAGAGAGAGAGAGAGAGAGAGAGAGAGAGAGAGAGAGAGATTAAGGCAGTGAGAGAGATTAAGGCAGAGAGACATTAAGGCAGAGAGAGAGAGAGATTAAGGCAGAGAGTGAGAGAGATTAAGGCAGAGAGTGAGAGAGATTAAGGCAGAGAGTGAGAGAGAGATTAAGGCAGAGAGAGATTAAGGCAGAGAGAGAGAGATTAAGGCAGAGAGAGAGAGAGAAATTAAGGCAGGGAGATTAAGGCAGAGAGAGAGAGATTAAGGCAGAATTTAAGAATTTGCTTAACAAGCCACATAAATTGCTTGGACTCACGCTGTTGTTGGGGGGTACTTAAACTGAATACTAGCGTAGTACATATTTAAACTGAATACTAGCGTAGTACATACTTAAACTGAATACTAGTGTAGTACATACTTAAACTGAATACTAGCGTAGTACATACTTAAACTGAATACTAGAGTAGTACATACTTAAACTGAATACTAGCGTAGTACATACTTAAACTGAATACTAGTGTAGTACATACTTAAACTGAATACCCATACTAGTGTAGTACATACTTAAACTGAATACTAGCGTGGTACATACTTAAACTGAATACTAGCATGGTACATACTTAAACTGAATACTAGCGTAGTACATACTTAAACTGAATACTAGCGTAGTACATACTTAAACTGAATACTAGCGTAGTACATACTTAAACTGAATACTAGCGTGGTACATACTTAAACTGAAAACCCATACTAAAGTAGTACATACTACATACTAGAGTAGTACATACTTAAACTGAATACCCATACTAGCGTAGTACATACTTGAACTGCATATTATGTAGGCCTACTCATCAAGGCATACTATTTAGCCGTTTAGTAAACGGTATGAAGTATCCCGACTGGCTGAGTAGGTGGGGCCGAGTATGTGTGGATTTTTCCAAATTCAACAGACATACATGGCATTAACCAGCCTGATAATGGCTCATTTCCCATTTGAGTTATAGTCCTACTCAGGCTGGTTGCAGGCAGACTGTCACACTGAACCTATACCGTATCCCATCTAGCCCATCTATCCTATATAAAAAGGACTGAAGACAGAAACAGATCATTTGGTTCCATTTCAACATATTTATTAGTGAAACCAAAGTGCTCTAACATATATAAATAGCATAGAACAAACACCAAAACGTTTCAAAAAGCTATTGCACAGAAACACATGGACAGTCACAGGTGCATCACAAGTTCAGTACCGCTGCAACATAAACTAAAGCACTGATCATTGGGAGAATGACTGCTGAGGCTTGATCCATCAATTCAATAATTAAAATAGGTAGCCTAGCCTACAGAAGTAAACCAGTCCATATGTTCAAATCAAAAGGCCTGATTAACATGGCATCAATAACACAGCCACATCCCCAGTCCCCGTGCCGACACATTCAGAAATCTAAAGATGGTTTAGTATTTCGTTTAAAAGCTGTGACGAAAGATGACGCAATACTACTCAGGATCTAAGGAGAACAAAAACGACTTAGCCTACTTTTAAACACCACTGCAGAAGCTTCGCTATTCGGCATCTTCCCAATTAAGTAGCCTAGTTTTGTTGTTTGGCTACTTGAAGAAAACCAGGGCCATTCACTCGCAGCCCACGTCTTCCAATGCATTGTGGGAAAGTGTACATCTAATTCTACTAGATGAAGAGCTGAGATGAGTATAACATCCTGGCATTTAAACCATACTAGATTTTAGAAAATTCACGTACTATAAAACGTTATATTTTCGCATACTGAGAATGCGTCATGGCGCGATTGCGTTGTTTCCAGCTATTCGTTGATTTCGGTAGCGCATCCCCATGTCTAAATGATCAGTTGTTGTCAAAGCCAAAATGAGTAAGAAATCCGGGTATTTAAAGTATACTTGATTTTCTAAATGTAGCATCCTATGAAACTTTCTCTTTCTAAAACAACCTATTACTTTAGTTAGGATGGTAAAACACTAGAACGGTATTTAACAGGATTTTTGAATGACTACTTCATTTCTGCACCCCACACATACACTACATGACCAAATGTATGTGGACAACTGCTCGTCGAACATCTCATTCCAAAATCATGAGCATTAATATGGAGTTGGTCCCCCCTTTGCTGCTATAACAGCCTCCACTCTTCTGGGAAGGCTTTCCACTAGATGTTGGAACATTAGGCCTGGCTCTCAGTCGGCATTCCAATTCATCCCAAAGGTGTTCGATGGGGTTGAGGTCAGGGCTCTGTGCAGGCCAGTCAAGTTCTTCCACACCGATCTCGACAAACAATTTCTGTATGGACCTCGCTTTGTGCATGGGGAAGTTGTCATGCTGAAACAGGAAAGAGCCTTCCCCAAACTGTTGCCACAAAGTTGGAAGCACAGAATCGTCTAGAATGTCATTGTATGCTGTAGCATTAAGATTTCCCTTCACTGGAACTAAGGGGCCTGAGCCATGAAAAACAGCCCCAGACCATTATTCCTCCTCCACCAAACTTTACAGTTGGCACTATGCATTCAGGCAGGTAGCGTTCTCCTGGCATCCGCCAAACCCAGATTCGTCCGTCGGACTGCCAGATGGTGAAGCGTGATTCATCACTCCAGAGAACGTGTTTCCACTGCTTCAGAGTGGTGGTGAGCTTTACACCACTCCAGCCGACGCTTGGCATTGCGCATGGTGATCTTAGGCTGGTGTGCGGCTGCATGGCCATGGAAACCCATTTCATGAAGCTCCCGACTAACAGTTCTTGTGCTGATGTTGCTTCCAGAGGCAGTTTGGAACTCGGTAGTGAGTGTTGCAACCGAGGATAGACGATTTTTACGTGCTTCAGTACTCGGCGGTCCCGTTCTGTGAGCTTGTGTGGCCTACCACTTTGCGGCTGAGCCGTTGTTGCTCCTAGACGTTTCCACTTCACAATAACAGCACTTACAGTTGACCGGGGCAGCTCTAGCAGGGCAGAAATGTGACGAACTGACTTGTTGGAAAGGTGGCATCCTATGACAGTGCCATGTTGAAAGTCACTGAGGTGTTCAGTACGGGCCATTCTACTGCCAATGTTTGTCTATGGAGATTGCATGGCTGTGTGCTCGATTTTATATACCTGTCAGCAACGGGTGTGGCTGAAATAGCCAAATCCACTAATTTGAAGGGGTGTCCACACACTTTTGACCATGTTTTTTAAGAACAGTTTTCCTTCTGTTTATTCAGAAATCAAAGCCTTCACTTATTCATAATTTTGAAGATGGAAAATGGTTGAAAAATGCCTTCATTTCCCACAAATATAGACTCTGAGCTTTCATTTGACACCCAATTTGACATGCTCCTATGAACTTCACATGGTGGTGCTCATGGATCCTTTACCATGGAGATGACCAGCTATTACAGCTGATAGCTATATAGTTAAAGAACATCACTTGTTAAGGATTCAACATCAGCCACAATGAAGACAGAGTCAACTGACACATCATGTATCATTGTATGTATGGCATATCAATGCCAGCACATGGACAATCATGGACAGCTCCTCTGGCATATCAATGGCAGCACATGGCCAATCATGGACAGCTCCTCTGGCATATCAATGCCAGCACATGGACAATCATGGACAGCTCCTCTGGCATATCAATGGCAGCACATGGCCAATCATGGACAGCTCCTCTGGCATATCAATGGCAGCACATGGACAATCATGGACAGCTCCTCTGGCATATCAATGGCAGCACATGGACAATCATGGACAGCTCCTCTGGCATATCAATGGCAGCACATGGACAATCATGGACAGCTCCTCTGGCATATCAATGCCAGCACATGGACAATCATGGACAGCTCCTCTGGCATATCAATGGCAGCACATGGACAATCATGGACAGCTCCTCTGGCATATCAATGGCAGCACATGGCCAATCATGGACAGCTCCTCTGGCATATCAATGCCAGCACATGGCCAATCATGGACAGCTCCTCTGGCATATCAATGGTAGCACATGG
Organism: Coregonus clupeaformis; assembly: GCF_020615455.1. NCBI lineage: Eukaryota > Metazoa > Chordata > Actinopteri > Salmoniformes > Salmonidae > Coregonus > Coregonus clupeaformis. Next base: position 428,387 of record NW_025533506.1, on the reverse strand, counting down.
CCAATCATGGACAGCTCCTCTGGCATATCAATGGCAGCACATGGCCAATCATGGACAGCTCCTCTGGCATATCAATGGCAGCACATGGCCAATCATGGACAGCTCCTCTGGCATATCAATGGCAGCACATGGACAATCATGGACAGCTCCTCTGGCATATCAATGGCAGCACATGGACAATCATGGACAGCTCCTCTGGCATATCAATGCCAGCACATGGACAATCATGGACAGCTCCTCTGGCATATCAATGGCAGCACATGGCCAATCATGGACAGCTCCTCTGGCATATCAATGGCAGCACATGGCCAATCATGGACAGCTCCTCTGGCATATCAATGGCAGCACATGGCCAATCATGGACAGCTCCTCTGGCATATCAATGGCAGCACATGGCCAATCATGGACAGCTCCTCTGGCATATCAATGGCAGCACATGGCCAATCATGGACAGCTCCTCTGGCATATCAATGGCAGCACATGGCCAATCATGGACAGCTCCTCTGGCATATCAATGGCAGCACATGGCCAATCATGGACAGCTCCTCTGGCATATCAATGGCAGCACATGGCCAATCATGGACAGCTCCTCTGGCATATCAATGGCAGCACATGGACAATCATGGACAGCTCCTCTGGCATATCAATGGCAGCACATGGACAATCATGAACAGCTCCTCTGAGGAGTATTCAGATGTAGGCCAACAACTGCTGCCCCCACTACAACCTGTTCAAATGAAATGTGTCACGTTTCAGGTGTAGACTAACAGTGAAAGCTGACTAAGCTTAGTTAGTGACTAACCTAGTCGGTGTCCCAAATGGTACCCTATTCCCTATATAGTGCACTACTTTAGACCAGAGAATGGCACCCTATTCCCTATATAGTGCACTACTTTAGACCAGAGAATGGCACCCTATTCCCTATATAGTGCACTACTTTAGACCAGAGCCCTATGGCACCCTATTCCCTATATAGTGCACTACTTTAGACCAGAGCCCTATGACACCCTATTCCCTATATAGTGCACTACTTTAGACCAGAGTCCTATGACACCCTATTCCCTATATAGTGCACTACTTTAGACCAGAGCCCTATGACACCCTATTCCCTATATAGTGCACTACTTTAGACCAGAGCCCTATGACACCCTATTCCCTATATAGTGCACTACTTTAGACCAGAGCCCTATGACACCCTATTCCCTATATAGTGCACTACTTTAGACCAGAAGGTAGTGCTCTTTTGGGAAGCGTCCCTAATGGTCCTCCCTTGGTGATTCATTTAGACAATGTGACAACTCACAGTGAGACAACTCAGGCAAGGGTCAGGCTTCCTAGGATGTAGCTGTCTGGTGGCTACAGACAGAGAGGAACCCAGCCCAACACAGTCACAGTGGCAGACAGAGGAACCCAGCCCAACACAGTCACAGTGGCAGACAGAGGAACCCAGCCCAACACAGTCACAGTGGCAGACAGAGGAACCCAGCCCAACACAGTCACAGTGGCAGACAGAGGAACCCAGCCCAACACAGTCACAGTGGCAGACAGAGGAACCCAGCCCAACACAGTCACAGTGGCAGACAGAGGAACCCAGCCCAACACAGTCACAGTGGCAGACAGAGGAACCCAGCCCAACACAGTCACAGTGGCAGACAGAGGAACCCAGCCCAACACAGTCACAGTGGCAGACAGAGGAACCCAGCCCAACACAGTCACAGTGGCAGACAGAGGAACCCAGCCCAACACAGTCACAGTGGCAGACAGAGGAACCCAGCCCAACACAGTCACAGTGGCAGACAGAGGAACCCAACCCAACACAGTCACAGTGGCAGACAGAGGAACCCAGCCCAACACAGTCACAGTGGCAGACAGAGGAACCCAGCCCAACACAGTCACAGTGGCAGACAGAGGAACCCAGCCCAACACAGTCACAGTGGCAGACAGAGGAACCCAGCCCAACACAGTCACAGTGGCAGACAGAGGAAACCCAGCCCAACACAGTCACAGTGGCAGACAGAGGAACCCAGCCCAACACAGTCACAGTGGCAGACAGAGGAACCCAGCCCAACACAGTCACAGTGGCAGACAGAGGAACCCAGCCCAACACAGTCACAGTGGTAGACAGAGGAACCCAACCCAACACAGTCACAGTGGCAGACAGAGGAACCCAGCCCAACACAGTCACAGTGGTAGACAGAGGAACCCAACCCAACACAGTCACAGTGGCAGACAGAGGAACCCAGCCCAACACAGTCACAGTGGCAGACAGAGGAACCCAACCCAACACAGTCACAGTGGCAGACAGAGGAACCCAACCCAACACAGTCACAGTGGCAGACAGAGGAACCCAACCCAACACAGTCACAGTGGCATATATAACCCTGTTTAGTAGTAGCACTATGTTTCTTAGATCAAAGGAGGGACACCACAGTGTTTCTTAGATCAGAGGAGGGACACCACACCACAGTGTTTCTTAGATCAGAGGAGGGACACCACACCACAGTGTTTCTTAGATCAGAGGAGGGGGACACCACAGTGTTTCTTAGATCAAAGGAGGGACACCACAGTGTTTCTTAGATCAGAGGAGGGACACCACACCACAGTGTTTCTTAGATCAGAGGAGGGGGACACCACAGTGTTTCTTAGATCAGAGGAGGGACACCACACCACAGTGTTTCTTAGATCAGAGGAGGGACACCACACCACAGTGTTTCTTAGATCAAAGGAGGGACACCACAGTGTTTCTTAGATCAGAGGAGGGACACCACAGTGTTTCTTAGATCAGAGGAGGGACACCACACCACAGTGTTTCTTAGATCAAAGGAGGGACACCACAGTGTTTCTTAGATCAGAGGAGGGACACCACACCACAGTGTTTCTTAGATCAGAGGAGGGACACCACACCACATTGTTTCTTAGATCAGAGGAGGGACACCACAGTGTTTCTTAGATCAGAGGAGGGACACCACACCACAGTGTTTCTTAGATCAGAGGAGGGACACCACACCACAGTGTTTCTTAGATCAGAGGAGGGGGACACACCACAGTGTTTCTTAGATCAGAGGAGGGACACCACACCACATTGTTTCTTAGATCAGAGGAGGGGGACACCACAGTGTTTCTTAGATCAGAGGAGGGACACCACACCACTGTGTTTCTTAGATCAAAGGAGGGGGACACCACAGTGTTTCTTAGATCAAAGGAGGGGGACACCACAGTGTTTCTTAGATCAAAGGAGGGACACCACACCACTGTGTTTCTTAGATCAGAGCAGGGGGACACCACAGTGATTCTTAGATCAAAGGAGGGACACCACACCACAGTGTTTCTTAGATCAGAGGAGGGACACCACACCACAGTGTTTCTTAGATCAAAGGAGGGGGACACCACAGTGTTTCTTAGATCAAAGGAGGGACACCACACCACTGTCTTTCTTAGATCAGAGCAGGGGGACACCACAGTGTTTCTTAGATCAGAGGAGGGACACCACAGTGTTTCTTAGATCAGAGGAGGGACACCACACCACAGTGTTTCTTAGATCAGAGGAGGGACACCACAGTGTTTCTTAGATCAGAGGAGGGACACCACACCACAGTGACTATTAATAGAGGGATGTGGTTTGTCTCCTCGTTCCTGGCTAAGCAGAAGAGACAGCGTTTGCATCCCAGATGGCATCCTATTCTTTATATAGTGCACTACTCTTTACCAGAGACTATTATTATATTTTACTACTGTTTACCAGAGACTATTATGATATTATAATACTGTTTACCAGAGACTATTATGATATTATACTACTGTTTACCAGAGACTATTATTATATTATACTACTGTTTACCAGAGACTATTATTATATTATACTACTGTTTACCAGAGACTATTATTATATTATACTACTGTTTACCAGAGACTATTATTATATTATAACTACTGTTTACCAGAGACTATTATTATATTATACTACTGTTTACCAGAGACTATTATTATATTATACTACTGTTTACCAGAGACTATTATTATATTATACTACTGTTTACCAGAGACTATTATTATATTATACTACTGTTTACCAGAGACTATTATTATATTATACGACTGTTTACCAGAGACTATTATTATATTATACTACTGTTTACCAGAGACTATTATTACATTATACTACTGTTTACCAGAGACTATTCTTATATTATACTACTGTTTACCAGAGACTATTATTATATTATACTACTGTTTACCAGAGACTATTATTACATTATACTACTGTTTACCAGAGACTATTATTATATTATACTACTGTTTACCAGAGACTATTATTATATTATACTACTGTTTACCAGAGATTATTATTATATTATACTACTGTTTACCAGAGACTATTATTATATTATACTACTGTTTACCAGAGACTATTATTATATTATACTACTGTTTACCAGAGACTATTATTATATTATACTACTGTTTACCAGAGACTATTATTATATTATACTACTGTTTACAAGAGACTATTATTATATTATACTACTGTTTACCAGAGACTATTATTATATTATACTACTGTTTACCAGAGACTATTATTATATTATACTACTGTTTACCAGAGACTATTATTATATTATACTACTGTTTACCAGAGACTATTATTATATTATACTACTGTTTACCAGAGACTATTATTATATTACACTACTGTTTACCAGAGACTATTATTATATTATACTACTGTTTACCAGAGACTATTATTATATTATACTACTGTTTACCAGGGACTATTATTATATTATACTACTGTTTACCAGAGATTATTATTATATTATACTACTGTTTACCAGAGACTATTATTACATTATACTACTGTTTACCAGAGACTATAATTATATTATACTACTGTTTACCAGAGACTATTATTATATTATACTACTGTTTACCAGAGACTATTATTACATTATACTACTGTTTACCAGAGACTATTATTACATTATACTACTGTTTACCAGAGACTATTATTACATTATACTACTGTTTACCAGAGACTATTATTATATTATACTACTGTTTACCAGAGACTATTATTATATTATACTACTGTTTACCAGAGACTATTATTACATTATACTACTGTTTACCAGAGACTATTATTATATTATACTACTGTTTACCAGAGACTATTATTATATTATACTACTGTTTACCAGAGACTATTATTACATTATACTACTGTTTACCAGAGACTATTATTATATTATACTACTGTTTACCAGAGACTATTATTATATTATACTACTGTTTACCAGAGACTATTATTATATTATACGACTGTTTACCAGAGACTATTATTATATTATACTACTGTTTACCAGAGACTATTATTATATTATACGACTGTTTACCAGAGACTATTATGATATTATACTACTGTTTACCAGAGACTATTATGATATTATACTACTGTTTACCAGAGACTATTATTATATTATACGACTGTTTACCAGAGACTATTATGATATTATACTACTGTTTACCAGAGACTATTATGATATTATACTACTGTTTACCAGATACTATTATTATATTATACTACTGTTTACCAGAGACTATTATTATATTATACTACAGTTTACCAGAGACTATTATTATATTATAATACTGTTTACCAGAGCCTTGTGCACTAGAAAGGGAACAGGGTGCCATTTGGGATGCAGACTTGTTTTCCCATCCTCACGCTGCTACTGCAGTAATGAGTAACGACTCAGACACAATCACTCACTGGTTAGTTAGGGTGATGACACTGCAATAGACAGGTTAACTAGTGGTGTTCCAGAGCAGACATCCTCCACTCTCTGACTCCAATAGACAGGTTAACTAGTGGTGTTCCAGAGCAGACATCCTCCACTCTGACTCCAATAGACAGGTTAACTAGTGGTGTTCCAGAGCAGACATCCTCCACTCTGACTCCAATAGACAGGTTAACTAGTGGTGTTCCAGAGCAGACATCCTCCACTCTGACTCCAATAGACAGGTTAACTAGTGGTGTTCCAGAGCAGACATCCTCCACTCTGACTCCAATAGACAGGTTAACTAGTGGTGTTCCAGAGCAGACATCCTCCACTCTGACTACAATAGACAGGTTAACTAGTGGTGTTCCAGAGCAGACATCCTCCACTCTGACTCCAATAGACAGGTTAACTAGTGGTGTTCCAGAGCAGACATCCTCCACTCTGACTCCAATAGACAGGTTAACTAGTGGTGTTCCAGAGCAGACATCCTCCACTCTGACTCCAATAGACAGGTTAACTAGTGGTGTTCCAGAGCAGACATCCTCCACTCTGACTACAATAGACAGGTTAACTAGTGGTGTTCCGGAGCAGACATCCTCCACTCTCTGACTACAATAGACAGGTTAACTAGTGGTGTTCCGGAGCAGACATCCTCCACTCTGACTCCAATAGACAGGTTAACTAGTGGTGTTCCAGAGCTGACATCCTCCACTCTCTGACTACAATAGACAGGTTAACTAGTGGTGTTCCAGAGCAGACATCCTCCACTCTGACTACAATAGACAGGTTAACTAGTGGTGTTCCTGAGCAGACATCCTCCACTCTGACTCCAATAGACAGGTTAACTAGTGGTGTTCCAGAGCAGACATCCTCCACTCTGACTCCAATAGACAGGTTAACTAGTGGTGTTCCAGATAGACATCCTCCACTCCCTGACTCCAATAGACAGGTTAACTAGTGGTGTTCCAGAGCAGACATCCTCCACTCTCTGACTCCAATAGACAGGTTAACTAGTGGTGTTCCAGAGCAGACATCCTCCACTCTCTGAGTCCAATAGACAGGTTAACTAGTGGTGTTCCAGAGCAGACATCCTCCACTCTCTGACTACAATAGACAGGTTAACTAGTGGTGTTCCAGAGCAGACATCCTCCACTCTGACTCCAATAGACAGGTTAACTAGTGGTGTTCCAGAGCAGACATCCTCCACTCTGACTACAATAGACAGGTTAACTAGTGGTGTTCCATAGCAGACATCTTCCACTCTCTGACTCCAATAGACAGGTTAACTAGTGGTGTTCCAGAGCAGACATCCTCCACTCTGACTACAATAGACAGGTTAACTAGTAGTGTTCCAGAGCAGACATCCTCCACTCTCTGACTACAATAGACAGGTTAACTAGTGGTGTTCCAGAGCAGACATCATCCACTCTCTGACTCCAATAGACAGGTTAACTAGTAGTGTTCCAGAGCAGACATCCTCCACTCTCTGACTACAATAGACAGGTTAACTAGTGGTGTTCCAGAGCAGACATCCTCCACTCTCTGACTACAATAGACAGGTTAACTAGTGGTGTTCCAGAGCAGACATCCTCCACTCTGACTCCAATAGACAGGTTAACTAGTGGTGTTCCAGAGCAGACATCCTCCACTCTGACTCCAATAGACAGGTTAACTAGTGGTGTTCCAGAGCAGACATCCTCCACTCTGACTCCAATAGACAGGTTAACTAGTGGTGTTCCAGAGCAGACATCCTCCACTCTGACTACAATAGACAGGTTAACTAGTGGTGTTCCAGAGCAGACATCCTCCACTCTGACTCCAATAGACAGGTTAACTAGTGGTGTTCCAGAGCAGACATCCTCCACTCTGACTCCAATAGACAGGTTAACTAGTGGTGTTCCAGAGCAGACATCCTCCACTCTGACTACAATAGACAGGTTAACTAGTGGTGTTCCAGAGCAGACATCCTCCACTCTCTGACTACAATAGACAGGTTAACTAGTGGTGTTCCAGAGCAGACATCCTCCACTCTGACTACAATAGACAGGTTAACTAGTGGTGTTCCAGAGCAGACATCCTCCACTCTGACTACAATAGACAGGTTAACTAGTGGTGTTCCAGAGCAGACATCCTCCACTCTCTGACTACAATAGACAGGTTAACTAGTGGTGTTCCAGAGCAGACATCCTCCACTCTGACTACAATAGACAGGTTAACTAGTGGTGTTCCAGAGCAGACATCCTCCACTCTGACTACAATAGACAGGTTAACTAGTGGTGTTCCAGAGCAGACATCCTCCACTCTGACTCCAATAGACAGGTTAACTAGTGGTGTTCCAGAGCAGACATCCTCCACTCTGACTCCAATAGACAGGTTAACTAGTGGTGTTCCAGAGCAGACATCCTCCACTCTGACTCCAATAGACAGGTTAACTAGTGGTGTTCCAGAGCAGACATCCTCCACTCTGACTACAATAGACAGGTTAACTAGTGGTGTTCCAGAGCAGACATCCTCCACTCTCTGACTACAATAGACAGGTTAACTAGTGGTGTTCCAGAGCAGACATCCTCCACTCTGACTACAATAGACAGGTTAACTAGTGGTGTTCCAGAGCAGACATCCTCCACTCTGACTACAATAGACAGGTTAACTAGTGGTGTTCCAGAGCAGACATCCTCCACTCTCTGACTACAATAGACAGGTTAACTAGTGGTGTTCCTGAGCAGACATCCTCCACTCTGACTACAATAGACAGGTTAACTAGTGGTGTTCCAGAGCAGACATCCTCCACTCTGACTCCAATAGACAGGTTAACTAGTGGTGTTCCAGAGCAGACATCCTCCACTCTGACTACAATAGACAGGTTAACTAGTGGTGTTCCAGAGCAGACATCCTCCACTCTCTGACTACAATAGACAGGTTAACTAGTGGTGTTCCAGAGCAGACATCCTCCACTCTGACTCCAATAGACAGGTTAACTAGTGGTGTTCCAGAGCAGACATCCTCCACTCTCTGACTACAATAGACAGGTTAACTAGTGGTGTTCCAGAGCAGACATCCTCCACTCTGACTCCAATAGACAGGTTAACTAGTGGTGTTCCAGAGCAGACATCCTCCACTCTCTGACTACAATAGACAGGTTAACTAGTGGTGTTCCAGAGCAGACATCCTCCACTCTGACTCCAATAGACAGGTTAACTAGTTGTGTTCCAGAGCAGACATCCTCCACTCTCTGACTACAATAGACAGGTTAACTAGTGGTGTTCCAGAGCAGACATCCTCCACTCTGACTACAATAGACAGGTTAACTAGTGGTGTTCCAGAGCAGACATCCTCCACTCTCTGACTCCAATAGACAGGTTAACTAGTGGTGTTCCAGAGCAGACATCCTCCACTCTGACTCCAATAGACAGGTTAACTAGTGGTGTTCCAGATAGACATCCTCCACTCTGACTCAATAGACAGGTTAACTAGTGGTGTTCCAGAGCAGACATCCTCCACTCTCTGACTCCAATAGACAGGTTAACTAGTGGTGTTCCAGAGCAGACATCCTCCACTCTCTGACTCCAATAGACAGGTTAACTAGTGGTGTTCCAGAGCAGACATCCTCCACTCTGACTCCAATAGACAGGTTAACTAGTGGTGTTCCAGATAGACATCCTCCACTCTGACTCCAATAGACAGGTTAACTAGTGGTGTTCCAGAGCAGACATCCTCCACTCTGACTCCAATAGACAGGTTAACTAGTGGTGTTCCAGAGCAGACATCCTCCACTCTGACTACAATAGACAGGTTAACTAGTGGTGTTCCAGAGCAGACATCCTCCACTCTCTGACTACAATAGACAGGTTAACTAGTGGTGTTCCAGAGCAGACATCCTCCACTCTGACTCCAATAGACAGGTTAACTAGTTGTGTTCCAGAGCAGACATCCTCCACTCTCTGACTACAATAGACAGGTTAACTAGTGGTGTTCCAGAGCAGACATCCTCCACTCTGACTCCAATAGACAGGTTAACTAGTGGTGTTCCAGAGCAGACATCCTCCACTCTCTGACTCCAACAGACAGGTTAACTAGTGGTGTTCCAGAGCAGACATCCTCCACTCTGACTCCAATAGACAGGTTAACTAGTGGTGTTCCAGAGCAGACATCCTCCACTCTGACTCCAATAGACAGGTTAACTAGTGGTGTTCCAGAGCAGACATCCTCCACTCTGACTCCAATAGACAGGTTAACTAGTGGTGTTCCAGAGCAGACATCCTCCACTCTGACTACAATAGACAGGTTAACTAGTGGTGTTCCAGAGCAGACATCCTCCACTCTCTGACTACAATAGACAGGTTAACTAGTGGTGTTCCAGAGCAGACATCCTCCACTCTGACTCCAATAGACAGGTTAACTAGTTGTGTTCCAGAGCAGACATCCTCCACTCTCTGACTACAATAGACAGGTTAACTAGTGGTGTTCCAGAGCAGACATCCTCCACTCTGACTACAATAGACAGGTTAACTAGTGGTGTTCCAGAGCAGACATCCTCCACTCTCTGACTCCAATAGACAGGTTAACTAGTGGTGTTCCAGAGCAGACATCCTCCACTCTGACTCCAATAGACAGGTTAACTAGTGGTGTTCCAGATAGACATCCTCCACTCTGACTCCAATAGACAGGTTAACTAGTGGTGTTCCAGAGCAGACATCCTCCACTCTCTGACTCCAATAGACAGGTTAACTAGTGGTGTTCCAGAGCAGACATCCTCCACTCTCTGACTCAATAGACAGGTTAACTAGTGGTGTTCCAGAGCAGACATCCTCCACTCTGACTCCAATAGACAGGTTAACTAGTGGTGTTCCAGATAGACATCCTCCACTCTGACTCCAATAGACAGGTTAACTAGTGGTGTTCCAGAGCAGACATCCTCCACTCTGACTCCAATAGACAGGTTAACTAGTGGTGTTCCAGAGCAGACATCCTCCACTCTGACTACAATAGACAGGTTAACTAGTGGTGTTCCAGAGCAGACATCCTCCACTCTCTGACTACAATAGACAGGTTAACTAGTGGTGTTCCAGAGCAGACATCCTCCACTCTGACTCCAATAGACAGGTTAACTAGTTGTGTTCCAGAGCAGACATCCTCCACTCTCTGACTACAATAGACAGGTTAACTAGTGGTGTTCCAGAGCAGACATCCTCCACTCTGACTCCAATAGACAGGTTAACTAGTTGTGTTCCAGAGCAGACATCCTCCACTCTCTGACTACAATAGACAGGTTAACTAGTGGTGTTCCAGAGCAGACATCCTCCACTCTGACTCCAATAGACAGGTTAACTAGTGGTGTTCCAGAGCAGACATCCTCCACTCTCTGACTCCAATAGACAGGTTAACTAGTGGTGTTCCAGAGCAGACATCCTCCACTCTGACTCCAATAGACAGGTTAACTAGTGGTGTTCCAGAGCAGACATCCTCCACTCTGACTCCAATAGACAGGTTAACTAGTGGTGTTCCAGAGCAGACATCCTCCACTCTGACTCCAATAGACAGGTTAACTAGTGGTGTTCCAGAGCAGACATCCTCCACTCTCTGACTCCAATAGACAGGTTAACTAGTGGTGTTCCAGAGCAGACATCCTCCACTCTCTGACTCCAATAGACAGGTTAACTAGTGGTGTTCCAGAGCAGACATCCTCCACTCTGACTACAATAGACAGGTTAACTAGTGGTGTTCCAGAGCAGACATCCTCCACTCTGACTCCAATAGACAGGTTAACTAGTGGTGTTCCAGAGCAGACATCCTCCACTCTCTGACTCCAATAGACAGGTTAACTAGTGGTGTTCCAGAGCAGACATCCTCCACTCTCTGACTCCAATAGACAGGTTAACTAGTGGTGTTCCAGAGCAGACATCCTCCACTCTGACTCCAATAAACAGGTTAACTAGTGGTGTTCCAGAGCAGACATCCTCCACTCTGACTCCAATAGACAGGTTAACTAGTGGTGTTCCAGAGCAGACATCCTCCACTCTCTGACTACAATAGACAGGTTAACTAGTGGTGTTCCAGAGCAGACATCCTCCACTCTCTGACTCCAATAGACAGGTTAACTAGTGGTGTTCCAGAGCAGACATCCTCCACTCTGACTCCAATAGACAGGTTAACTAGTGGTGTTCCAGAGCAGACATCCTCCACTCTGACTCCAATAGACAGGTTAACTAGTGGTGTTCCAGAGCAGACATCCTCCACTCTGACTCCAATAGACAGGTTAACTAGTGGTGTTCCAGAGCAGACATCCTCCACTCTCTGACTCCAATAGACAGGTTAACTAGTGGTGTTCCAGAGCAGACATCCTCCACTCTCTGACTCCAATAGACAGGTTAACTAGTGGTGTTCCAGAGCAGACATCCTCCACTCTGACTACAATAGACAGGTTAACTAGTGGTGTTCCAGAGCAGACATCCTCCACTCTGACTCCAATAGACAGGTTAACTAGTGGTGTTCCAGAGCAGACATCCTCCACTCTCTGACTCCAATAGACAGGTTAACTAGTGGTGTTCCAGAGCAGACATCCTCCACTCTCTGACTCCAATAGACAGGTTAACTAGTGGTGTTCCAGAGCAGACATCCTCCACTCTGACTCCAATAAACAGGTTAACTAGTGGTGTTCCAGAGCAGACATCCTCCACTCTGACTCCAATAGACAGGTTAACTAGTGGTGTTCCAGAGCAGACATCCTCCACTCTGACTACAATAGACAGGTTAACTAGTGGTGTTCCAGAGCAGACATCCTCCACTCTCTGACTACAATAGACAGGTTAACTAGTGGTGTTCCAGAGCAGACATCCTCCACTCTGACTCCAATAGACAGGTTAACTAGTTGTGTTCCAGAGCAGACATCCTCCACTCTCTGACTACAATAGACAGGTTAACTAGTGGTGTTCCAGAGCAGACATCCTCCACTCTGACTCCAATAGACAGGTTAACTAGTGGTGTTCCAGAGCAGACATCCTCCACTCTCTGACTCCAATAGACAGGTTAACTAGTGGTGTTCCAGAGCAGACATCCTCCACTCTGACTCCAATAGACAGGTTAACTAGTGGTGTTCCAGAGCAGACATCCTCCACTCTGACTCCAATAGACAGGTTAACTAGTGGTGTTCCAGAGCAGACATCCTCCACTCTGACTCCAATAGACAGGTTAACTAGTGGTGTTCCAGAGCAGACATCCTCCACTCTGACTACAATAGACAGGTTAACTAGTGGTGTTCCAGAGCAGACATCCTCCACTCTCTGACTACAATAGACAGGTTAACTAGTGGTGTTCCAGAGCAGACATCCTCCACTCTGACTCCAATAGACAGGTTAACTAGTTGTGTTCCAGAGCAGACATCCCTCCACTCTCTGACTACAATAGACAGGTTAACTAGTGGTGTTCCAGAGCAGACATCCTCCACTCTGACTACAATAGACAGGTTAACTAGTGGTGTTCCAGAGCAGACATCCTCCACTCTCTGACTCCAATAGACAGGTTAACTAGTGGTGTTCCAGAGCAGACATCCTCCACTCTGACTCCAATAGACAGGTTAACTAGTGGTGTTCCAGATAGACATCCTCCACTCTGACTCCAATAGACAGGTTAACTAGTGGTGTTCCAGAGCAGACATCCTCCACTCTCTGACTCCAATAGACAGGTTAACTAGTGGTGTTCCAGAGCAGACATCCTCCACTCTCTGACTCCAATAGACAGGTTAACTAGTGGTGTTCCAGAGCAGACATCCTCCACTCTGACTCCAATAGACAGGTTAACTAGTGGTGTTCCAGATAGACATCCTCCACTCTGACTCCAATAGACAGGTTAACTAGTGGTGTTCCAGAGCAGACATCCTCCACTCTGACTCCAATAGACAGGTTAACTAGTGGTGTTCCAGAGCAGACATCCTCCACTCTGACTACAATAGACAGGTTAACTAGTGGTGTTCCAGAGCAGACATCCTCCACTCTCTGACTACAATAGACAGGTTAACTAGTGGTGTTCCAGAGCAGACATCCTCCACTCTGACTCCAATAGACAGGTTAACTAGTTGTGTTCCAGAGCAGACATCCTCCACTCTCTGACTACAATAGACAGGTTAACTAGTGGTGTTCCAGAGCAGACATCCTCCACTCTGACTCCAATAGACAGGTTAACTAGTGGTGTTCCAGAGCAGACATCCTCCACTCTCTGACTCCAATAGACAGGTTAACTAGTGGTGTTCCAGAGCAGACATCCTCCACTCTGACTCCAATAGACAGGTTAACTAGTGGTGTTCCAGAGCAGACATCCTCCACTCTGACTCCAATAGACAGGTTAACTAGTGGTGTTCCAGAGCAGACATCCTCCACTCTCTGACTACAATAGACAGGTTAACTAGTGGTGTTCCAGAGCAGACATCCTCCACTCTGACTCAATAGACAGGTTAACTAGTGGTGTTCCAGAGCAGACATCCTCCACTCTCTGACTCCAATAGACAGGTTAACTAGTGGTGTTCCAGAGCAGACATCCTCCACTCTCTGACTCCAATAGACAGGTTAACTAGTGGTGTTCCAGAGCAGACATCCTCCACTCTGACTACAATAGACAGGTTAACTAGTGGTGTTCCAGAGCAGACATCCTCCACTCTGACTCCAATAGACAGGTTAACTAGTGGTGTTCCAGAGCAGACATCCTCCACTCTGACTCCAATAGACAGGTTAACTATTGGTGTTCCAGAGCAGACATCCTCCACTCTCTGACTCCAACAGACAGGTTAACTAGTGGTGTTCCAGAGCAGACATCCTCCACTCTCTGACTCCAATAGACAGGTTAACTAGTGGTGTTCCAGAGCAGACATCCTCCACTCTCTGACTACAATAGACAGGTTAACTAGTGGTGTTCCAGAGCAGACATCCTCCACTCTGACTCCAATAGACAGGTTAACTAGTGGTGTTCCAGAGCAGACATCCTCCACTCTGACTCCAATAGACAGGTTAACTAGTGGTGTTCCAGAGCAGACATCCTCCACTCTGACTACAATAGACAGGTTAACTAGTGGTGTTCCAGAGCAGACATCCTCCACTCTCTGACTACAATAGACAGGTTAACTAGTGGTGTTCCAGAGCAGACATCCTCCACTCTGACTCCAATAGACAGGTTAACTAGTTGTGTTCCAGAGCAGACATCCTCCACTCTCTGACTACAATAGACAGGTTAACTAGTGGTGTTCCAGAGCAGACATCCTCCACTCTGACTACAATAGACAGGTTAACTAGTGGTGTTCCAGAGCAGACATCCTCCACTCTGACTACAATAGACAGGTTAACTAGTGGTGTTCCAGAGCAGACATCCTCCACTCTGACTACAATAGACAGGTTAACTAGTGGTGTTCCAGAGCAGACATCCTCCACTCTGACTACAATAGACAGGTTAACTAGTGGTGTTCCAGAGCAGACATCCTCCACTCTGACTACAATAGACAGGTTAACTAGTGGTGTTCCAGAGCAGACATCCTCCACTCTCTGACTCCATTAGACAGGTTAACTAGTGGTGTTCCAGAGCAGACATCCTCCACTCTGACTCCAATAGACAGGTTAACTAGTGGTGTTCCAGAGCAGACATCCTCCACTCTGACTCCAATAGACAGGTTAACTAGTGGTGTTCCAGAGCAGACATCCTCCACTCTGACTCCAATAGACAGGTTAACTAGTGGTGTTCCAGAGCAGACATCCTCCACTCTGACTACAATAGACAGGTTAACTAGTGGTGTTCCAGAGCAGACATCCTCCACTCTGACTCCAATAGACAGGTTAACTAGTGGTGTTCCAGAGCAGACATCCTCCACTCTCTGACTCCAATAGACAGGTTAACTAGTGGTGTTCCAGAGCAGACATCCTCCACTCTCTGACTACAATAGACAGGTTAACTAGTGGTGTTCCAGAGCAGACATCCTCCACTCTGACTCCAATAGACAGGTTAACTAGTGGTGTTCCAGAGCAGACATCCTCCACTCTGACTCCAATAGACAGGTTAACTAGTGGTGTTCCGGAGCAGACATCCTCCACTCTGACTACAATAGACAGGTTAACTAGTGGTGTTCCAGAGCAGACATCCTCCACTCTGACTACAATAGACAGGTTAACTAGTGGTGTTCCAGAGCAGACATCCTCCACTCTGACTACAATAGACAGGTTAACTAGTGGTGTTCCAGAGCAGACATCCTCCACTCTGACTCCAATAGACAGGTTAACTAGTGGTGTTCCAGAGCAGACATCCTCCACTCTCTGACTCCAATAGACAGGTTAACTAGTGGTGTTCCAGAGCAGACATCCTCCACTCTCTGACTCCAATAGACAGGTTAACTAGTGGTGTTCCAGAGCAGACATCCTCCACTCTCTGACTCCAATAGACAGGTTAACTAGTGGTGTTCCAGAGCAGACATCCTCCACTCTCTGACTCCAATAGACAGGTTAACTAGTGGTGTTCCAGAGCAGACATCCTCCACTCTCTGACTCCAATAGACAGGTTAACTAGTGGTGTTCCAGAGCAGACATCCTCCACTCTGACTACAATAGACAGGTTAACTAGTAGTGTTCCAGAGCAGACATCCTCCACTCTCTGACTACAATAGACAGGTTAACTAGTGGTGTTCCAGAGCAGACATCCTCCACTCTGACTCCAATAGACAGGTTAACTAGTGGTGTTCCAGAGCAGACATCCTCCACTCTGACTCCAACAGACAGGTTAACTAGTGGTGTTCCAGAGCAGACATCCTCCACTCTGACTACAATAGACAGGTTAACTAGTGGTGTTCCAGAGCAGACATCCTCCACTCTGACTCCAATAGACAGGTTAACTAGTGGTGTTCCAGAGCAGACATCCTCCACTCTCTGACTACAATAGACAGGTTAACTAGTGGTGTTCCAGAGCAGACATCCTCCACTCTGACTACAATAGACAGGTTAACTAGTGGTGTTCCAGAGCAGACATCCTCCACTCTGACTACAATAGACAGGTTAACTAGTGGTGTTCCAGAGCAGACATCCTCCACTCTGACTCCAATAGACAGGTTAACTAGTGGTGTTCCAGAGCAGACATCCTCCACTCTCTGACTACAATAGACAGGTTAACTAGTGGTGTTCCAGAGCAGACATCCTCCACTCTGACTACAATAGACAGGTTAACTAGTGGTGTTCCAGAGCAGACATCCTCCACTCTGACTACAATAGACAGGTTAACTAGTGGTGTTCCAGAGCAGACATCCTCCACTCTGACTACAATAGACAGGTTAACTAGTGGTGTTCCAGAGCAGACATCCTCCACTCTCTGACTACAATAGACAGGTTAACTAGTGGTGTTCCAGAGCAGACATCCTCCACTCTCTGACTACAATAGACAGGTTAACTAGTGGTGTTCCAGAGCAGACATCCTCCA
Source organism: Coregonus clupeaformis (assembly GCF_020615455.1). Classification (NCBI taxonomy): domain Eukaryota; kingdom Metazoa; phylum Chordata; class Actinopteri; order Salmoniformes; family Salmonidae; genus Coregonus; species Coregonus clupeaformis. The sequence continues at coordinate 411,174 of NW_025533506.1, read as the reverse complement.
CTCTGACTACAATAGACAGGTTAACTAGTGGTGTTCCAGAGCAGACATCCTCCACTCTCTGACTACAATAGACAGGTTAACTAGTGGTGTTCCGGAGCAGACATCCTCCACTCTGACTCCAATAGACAGGTTAACTAGTGGTGTTCCAGAGCAGACATCCTCCACTCTGACTCCAATAGACAGGTTAACTAGTGGTGTTCCAGAGCAGACATCCTCCACTCTGACTACAATAGACAGGTTAACTAGTGGTGTTCCAGAGCAGACATCCTCCACTCTCTGACTACAATAGACAGGTTAACTAGTGGTGTTCCAGAGCAGACATCCTCCACTCTGACTACAATAGACAGGTTAACTAGTGGTGTTCCAGAGCAGACATCCTCCACTCTCTGACTACAATAGACAGGTTAACTAGTGGTGTTCCAGAGCAGACATCCTCCACTCTGACTCCAATAGACAGGTTAACTAGTGGTGTTCCAGAGCAGACATCCTCCACTCTGACTCCAATAGACAGGTTAGCTAGTGGTGTTCCAGAGCAGACATCCTCCACTCTGACTCCAATAGACAGGTTAACTAGTGGTGTTCCAGAGCAGACATCCTCCACTCTGACTACAATAGACAGGTTAACTAGTGGTGTTCCAGAGCAGACATCCTCCACTCTGACTCCAATAGACAGGTTAACTAGTGGTGTTCCAGAGCAGACATCCTCCACTCTGACTCCAATAGACAGGTTAACTAGTGGTGTTCCAGAGCAGACATCCTCCACTCTGACTACAATAGACAGGTTAACTAGTGGTGTTCCAGAGCAGACATCCTCCACTCTCTGACTACAATAGACAGGTTAACTAGTGGTGTTCCAGAGCAGACATCCTCCACTCTGACTACAATAGACAGGTTAACTAGTGGTGTTCCAGAGCAGACATCCTCCACTCTGACTACAATAGACAGGTTAACTAGTGGTGTTCCAGAGCAGACATCCTCCACTCTCTGACTACAATAGACAGGTTAACTAGTGGTGTTCCAGAGCAGACATCCTCCACTCTCTGACTCCAATAGACAGGTTAACTAGTGGTGTTCCAGAGCAGACATCCTCCACTCTGACTACAATAGACAGGTTAACTAGTGGTGTTCCAGAGCAGACATCCTCCACTCTGACTCCAATAGACAGGTTAACTAGTGGTGTTCCAGAGCAGACATCCTCCACTCTGACTCCAATAGACAGGTTAACTAGTGGTGTTCCAGAGCAGACATCCTCCACTCTGACTACAATAGACAGGTTAACTAGTGGTGTTCCAGAGCAGACATCCTCCACTCTGACTACAATAGACAGGTTAACTAGTGGTGTTCCAGAGCAGACATCCTCCACTCTGACTCCAATAGACAGGTTAACTATTGGTGTTCCAGAGCAGACATCCTCCACTCTGACTACAATAGACAGGTTAACTAGTGGTGTTCCAGAGCAGACATCCTCCACTCTGACTACAATAGACAGGTTAACTAGTGGTGTTCCAGAGCAGACATCCTCCACTCTCTGACTACAATAGACAGGTTAACTAGTGGTGTTCCTGAGCAGACATCCTCCACTCTGACTACAATAGACAGGTTAACTAGTGGTGTTCCAGAGCAGACATCCTCCACTCTGACTACAATAGACAGGTTAACTAGTGGTGTTCCAGAGCAGACATCCTCCACTCTGACTACAATAGACAGGTTAACTAGTGGTGTTCCAGAGCAGACATCCTCCACTCTGACTCCAATAGACAGGTTAACTAGTGGTGTTCCAGAGCAGACATCCTCCACTCTCTGACTCCAATAGACAGGTTAACTAGTGGTGTTCCAGAGCAGACATCCTCCACTCTGACTCCAATAGACAGGTTAACTAGTGGTGTTCCAGATAGACATCCTCCACTCTGACTCCAATAGACAGGTTAACTAGTGGTGTTCCAGAGCAGACATCCTCCACTCTCTGACTCCAATAGACAGGTTAACTAGTGGTGTTCCAGAGCAGACATCCTCCACTCTCTGACTCCAATAGACAGGTTAACTAGTGGTGTTCCAGAGCAGACATCCTCCACTCTGACTCCAATAGACAGGTTAACTAGTGGTGTTCCAGATAGACATCCTCCACTCTGACTCCAATAGACAGGTTAACTAGTGGTGTTCCAGAGCAGACATCCTCCACTCTGACTCCAATAGACAGGTTAACTAGTGGTGTTCCAGAGCAGACATCCTCCACTCTGACTACAATAGACAGGTTAACTAGTGGTGTTCCAGAGCAGACATCCTCCACTCTCTGACTACAATAGACAGGTTAACTAGTGGTGTTCCAGAGCAGACATCCTCCACTCTGACTCCAATAGACAGGTTAACTAGTTGTGTTCCAGAGCAGACATCCTCCACTCTCTGACTACAATAGACAGGTTAACTAGTGGTGTTCCAGAGCAGACATCCTCCACTCTGACTACAATAGACAGGTTAACTAGTGGTGTTCCAGAGCAGACATCCTCCACTCTGACTCCAATAGACAGGTTAACTAGTGGTGTTCCAGAGCAGACATCCTCCACTCTGACTACAATAGACAGGTTAACTAGTGGTGTTCCAGAGCAGACATCCTCCACTCTGACTACAATAGACAGGTTAACTAGTGGTGTTCCAGAGCAGACATCCTCCACTCTGACTCCAATAGACAGGTTAACTAGTGGTGTTCCAGAGCAGACATCCTCCACTCTCTGACTCCAATAGACAGGTTAACTAGTGGTGTTCCAGAGCAGACATCCTCCACTCTCTGACTCCAATAGACAGGTTAACTAGTGGTGTTCCAGAGCAGACATCCTCCACTCTGACTCCAATAGACAGGTTAACTAGTGGTGTTCCAGAGCAGACATCCTCCACTCTGACTCCAATAGACAGGTTAACTAGTGGTGTTCCAGAGCAGACATCCTCCACTCTCTGACTCCAATAGACAGGTTAACTAGTGGTGTTCCAGAGCAGACATCCTCCACTCTCTGACCCAATAGACAGGTTAACTAGTGGTGTTCCAGAGCAGACATCCTCCACTCTGACTACAATAGACAGGTTAACTAGTGGTGTTCCAGAGCAGACATCCTCCACTCTGACTACAATAGACAGGTTAACTAGTGGTGTTCCAGAGCAGACATCCTCCACTCTGACTCCAATAGACAGGTTAACTAGTGGTGTTCCAGAGCAGACATCCTCCACTCTGACCCAATAGACAGGTTAACTAGTGGTGTTCCAGAGCAGACATCCTCCACTCTGACTCCAATAGACAGGTTAACTAGTGGTGTTCCAGAGCAGACATCCTCCACTCTGACTCCAATAGACAGGTTAACTAGTGGTGTTCCAGAGCAGACATCCTCCACTCTCTGACTCCAATAGACAGGTTAACTAGTGGTGTTCCAGAGCAGACATCCTCCACTCTGACTCCAATAGACAGGTTAACTAGTGGTGTTCCAGAGCAGACATCCTCCACTCTGACTCCAATAGACAGGTTAACTAGTGGTGTTCCAGAGCAGACATCCTCCACTCTCTGACTCCAATAGACAGGTTAACTAGTGGTGTTCCAGAGCAGACATCCTCCACTCTCTGACTCCAATAGACAGGTTAACTAGTGGTGTTCCAGAGCAGACATCCTCCACTCTCTGACTCCAATAGACAGGTTAACTAGTGGTGTTCCAGAGCAGACATCCTCCACTCTCTGACTCCAATAGACAGGTTAACTAGTGGTGTTCCAGAGCAGACATCCTCCACTCTCTGACTCCAATAGACAGGTTAACTAGTGGTGTTCCAGAGCAGACATCCTCCACTCTGACTACAATAGACAGGTTAACTAGTAGTGTTCCAGAGCAGACATCCTCCACTCTCTGACTACAATAGACAGGTTAACTAGTGGTGTTCCAGAGCAGACATCCTCCACTCTGACTCCAATAGACAGGTTAACTAGTGGTGTTCCAGAGCAGACATCCTCCACTCTGACTCCAATAGACAGGTTAACTAGTGGTGTTCCAGAGCAGACATCCTCCACTCTGACTACAATAGACAGGTTAACTAGTGGTGTTCCAGAGCAGACATCCTCCACTCTGACTCCAATAGACAGGTTAACTAGTGGTGTTCCAGAGCAGACATCCTCCACTCTCTGACTACAATAGACAGGTTAACTAGTGGTGTTCCAGAGCAGACATCCTCCACTCTGACTACAATAGACAGGTTAACTAGTGGTGTTCCAGAGCAGACATCCTCCACTCTGACTACAATAGACAGGTTAACTAGTGGTGTTCCAGAGCAGACATCCTCCACTCTGACTCCAATAGACAGGTTAACTAGTGGTGTTCCAGAGCAGACATCCTCCACTCTCTGACTACAATAGACAGGTTAACTAGTGGTGTTCCAGAGCAGACATCCTCCACTCTGACTACAATAGACAGGTTAACTAGTGGTGTTCCAGAGCAGACATCCTCCACTCTGACTACAATAGACAGGTTAACTAGTGGTGTTCCAGAGCAGACATCCTCCACTCTGACTACAATAGACAGGTTAACTAGTGGTGTTCCAGAGCAGACATCCTCCACTCTCTGACTACAATAGACAGGTTAACTAGTGGTGTTCCAGAGCAGACATCCTCCACTCTCTGACTACAATAGACAGGTTAACTAGTGGTGTTCCAGAGCAGACATCCTCCACTCTGACTACAATAGACAGGTTAACTAGTGGTGTTCCAGAGCAGACATCCTCCACTCTCTGACTACAATAGACAGGTTAACTAGTGGTGTTCCGGAGCAGACATCCTCCACTCTGACTCCAATAGACAGGTTAACTAGTGGTGTTCCAGAGCAGACATCCTCCACTCTGACTCCAATAGACAGGTTAACTAGTGGTGTTCCAGAGCAGACATCCTCCACTCTGACTACAATAGACAGGTTAACTAGTGGTGTTCCAGAGCAGACATCCTCCACTCTCTGACTACAATAGACAGGTTAACTAGTGGTGTTCCAGAGCAGACATCCTCCACTCTCTGACTCCAATAGACAGGTTAACTAGTGGTGTTCCAGAGCAGACATCCTCCACTCTCTGACTACAATAGACAGGTTAACTAGTGGTGTTCCAGAGCAGACATCCTCCACTCTGACTCCAATAGACAGGTTAACTAGTGGTGTTCCAGAGCAGACATCCTCCACTCTCTGACTACAATAGACAGGTTAACTAGTGGTGTTCCAGAGCAGACATCCTCCACTCTGACTACAATAGACAGGTTAACTAGTGGTGTTCCAGAGCAGACATCCTCCACTCTCTGACTACAATAGACAGGTTAACTAGTGGTGTTCCAGAGCAGACATCCTCCACTCTGACTACAATAGACAGGTTAACTAGTGGTGTTCCAGAGCAGACATCCTCCACTCTGACTCCAATAGACAGGTTAACTAGTGGTGTTCCAGAGCAGACATCCTCCACTCTCTGACTACAATAGACAGGTTAACTAGTGGTGTTCCAGAGCAGACATCCTCCACTCTCTGACTCCAATAGACAGGTTAACTAGTGGTGTTCCAAAGCAGACATCCTCCACTCTGACTCCAATAGACAGGTTAACTAGTGGTGTTCCAGAGCAGACATCCTCCACTCTCTGACTCCAATAGACAGGTTAACTAGTGGTGTTCCAGAGCAGACATCCTCCACTCTCTGACTCCAATAGACAGGTTAACTAGTGGTGTTCCAGAGCAGACATCCTCCACTCTGACTCCAATAGACAGGTTAACTAGTGGTGTTCCAGATAGACATCCTCCACTCTGACTCCAATAGACAGGTTAACTAGTGGTGTTCCAGAGCAGACATCCTCCACTCTGACTCCAATAGACAGGTTAACTAGTGGTGTTCCAGAGCAGACATCCTCCACTCTGACTACAATAGACAGGTTAACTAGTGGTGTTCCAGAGCAGACATCCTCCACTCTCTGACTACAATAGACAGGTTAACTAGTGGTGTTCCAGAGCAGACATCCTCCACTCTGACTCCAATAGACAGGTTAACTAGTTGTGTTCCAGAGCAGACATCCTCCACTCTCTGACTACAATAGACAGGTTAACTAGTGGTGTTCCAGAGCAGACATCCTCCACTCTGACTACAATAGACAGGTTAACTAGTGGTGTTCCAGATAGACATCCTCCACTCTGACTCCAATAGACAGGTTAACTAGTGGTGTTCCAGAGCAGACATCCTCCACTCTGACTCCAATAGACAGGTTAACTAGTGGTGTTCCAGAGCAGACATCCTCCACTCTGACTACAATAGACAGGTTAACTAGTGGTGTTCCAGAGCAGACATCCTCCACTCTCTGACTACAATAGACAGGTTAACTAGTGGTGTTCCAGAGCAGACATCCTCCACTCTGACTCCAATAGACAGGTTAACTAGTTGTGTTCCAGAGCAGACATCCTCCACTCTCTGACTCCAATAGACAGGTTAACTAGTGGTGTTCCAGAGCAGACATCCTCCACTCTGACTCCAATAGACAGGTTAACTAGTGGTGTTCCAGATAGACATCCTCCACTCTGACTCCAATAGACAGGTTAACTAGTGGTGTTCCAGAGCAGACATCCTCCACTCTGACTCCAATAGACAGGTTAACTAGTGGTGTTCCAGAGCAGACATCCTCCACTCTGACTACAATAGACAGGTTAACTAGTGGTGTTCCAGAGCAGACATCCTCCACTCTCTGACTACAATAGACAGGTTAACTAGTGGTGTTCCAGAGCAGACATCCTCCACTCTGACTCCAATAGACAGGTTAACTAGTTGTGTTCCAGAGCAGACATCCTCCACTCTCTGACTACAATAGACAGGTTAACTAGTGGTGTTCCAGAGCAGACATCCTCCACTCTGACTACAATAGACAGGTTAACTAGTGGTGTTCCAGAGCAGACATCCTCCACTCTGACTCCAATAGACAGGTTAACTAGTGGTGTTCCAGAGCAGACATCCTCCACTCTGACTACAATAGACAGGTTAACTAGTGGTGTTCCAGAGCAGACATCCTCCACTCTGACTACAATAGACAGGTTAACTAGTGGTGTTCCAGAGCAGACATCCTCCACTCTGACTCCAATAGACAGGTTAACTAGTGGTGTTCCAGAGCAGACATCCTCCACTCTCTGACTCCAATAGACAGGTTAACTAGTGGTGTTCCAGAGCAGACATCCTCCACTCTCTGACTCCAATAGACAGGTTAACTAGTGGTGTTCCAGAGCAGACATCCTCCACTCTGACTCCAATAGACAGGTTAACTAGTGGTGTTCCAGAGCAGACATCCTCCACTCTGACTCCAATAGACAGGTTAACTAGTGGTGTTCCAGAGCAGACATCCTCCACTCTCTGACTCCAATAGACAGGTTAACTAGTGGTGTTCCAGAGCAGACATCCTCCACTCTCTGACTCCAATAGACAGGTTAACTAGTGGTGTTCCAGAGCAGACATCCTCCACTCTGACTACAATAGACAGGTTAACTAGTGGTGTTCCAGAGCAGACATCCTCCACTCTGACTCCAATAGACAGGTTAACTAGTGGTGTTCCAGAGCAGACATCCTCCACTCTCTGACTCCAATAGACAGGTTAACTAGTGGTGTTCCAGAGCAGACATCCTCCACTCTCTGACTACAATAGACAGGTTAACTAGTGGTGTTCCAGAGCAGACATCCTCCACTCTGACTACAATAGACAGGTTAACTAGTGGTGTTCCAGAGCAGACATCCTCCACTCTGACTCCAATAGACAGGTTAACTAGTGGTGTTCCGGAGCAGACATCCTCCACTCTGACTACAATAGACAGGTTAACTAGTGGTGTTCCAGAGCAGACATCCTCCACTCTGACTACAATAGACAGGTTAACTAGTGGTGTTCCAGAGCAGACATCCTCCACTCTGACTACAATAGACAGGTTAACTAGTGGTGTTCCAGAGCAGACATCCTCCACTCTGACTACAATAGACAGGTTAACTAGTGGTGTTCCAGAGCAGACATCCTCCACTCTCTGACTCCAATAGACAGGTTAACTAGTGGTGTTCCAGAGCAGACATCCTCCACTCTGACTCCAATAGACAGGTTAACTAGTGGTGTTCCAGAGCAGACATCCTCCACTCTGACTCCAATAGACAGGTTAACTAGTGGTGTTCCAGAGCAGACATCCTCCACTCTGACTCCAATAGACAGGTTAACTAGTGGTGTTCCAGAGCAGACATCCTCCACTCTGACTCCAATAGACAGGTTAACTAGTGGTGTTCCAGAGCAGACATCCTCCACTCTCTGACTCCAATAGACAGGTTAACTAGTGGTGTTCCAGAGCAGACATCCTCCACTCTGACTCCAATAGACAGGTTAACTAGTGGTGTTCCAGAGCAGACATCCTCCACTCTGACTCCAATAGACAGGTTAACTAGTGGTGTTCCAGAGCAGACATCCTCCACTCTCTGACTCCAATAGACAGGTTAACTAGTGGTGTTCCAGAGCAGACATCCTCCACTCTCTGACTCCAATAGACAGGTTAACTAGTGGTGTTCCAGAGCAGACATCCTCCACTCTCTGACTCCAATAGACAGGTTAACTAGTGGTGTTCCAGAGCAGACATCCTCCACTCTCTGACTCAATAGACAGGTTAACTAGTGGTGTTCCAGAGCAGACATCCTCCACTCTCTGACTCCAATAGACAGGTTAACTAGTGGTGTTCCAGAGCAGACATCCTCCACTCTGACTACAATAGACAGGTTAACTAGTAGTGTTCCAGAGCAGACATCCTCCACTCTCTGACTACAATAGACAGGTTAACTAGTGGTGTTCCAGAGCAGACATCCTCCACTCTGACTCCAATAGACAGGTTAACTAGTGGTGTTCCAGAGCAGACATCCTCCACTCTGACTCCAATAGACAGGTTAACTAGTGGTGTTCCAGAGCAGACATCCTCCACTCTGACTACAATAGACAGGTTAACTAGTGGTGTTCCAGAGCAGACATCCTCCACTCTGACTCCAATAGACAGGTTAACTAGTGGTGTTCCAGAGCAGACATCCTCCACTCTCTGACTACAATAGACAGGTTAACTAGTGGTGTTCCAGAGCAGACATCCTCCACTCTGACTACAATAGACAGGTTAACTAGTGGTGTTCCAGAGCAGACATCCTCCACTCTGACTACAATAGACAGGTTAACTAGTGGTGTTCCAGAGCAGACATCCTCCACTCTGACTCCAATAGACAGGTTAACTAGTGGTGTTCCAGAGCAGACATCCTCCACTCTCTGACTACAATAGACAGGTTAACTAGTGGTGTTCCAGAGCAGACATCCTCCACTCTGACTACAATAGACAGGTTAACTAGTGGTGTTCCAGAGCAGACATCCTCCACTCTGACTACAATAGACAGGTTAACTAGTGGTGTTCCAGAGCAGACATCCTCCACTCTGACTACAATAGACAGGTTAACTAGTGGTGTTCCAGAGCAGACATCCTCCACTCTCTGACTACAATAGACAGGTTAACTAGTGGTGTTCCAGAGCAGACATCCTCCACTCTCTGACTACAATAGACAGGTTAACTAGTGGTGTTCCAGAGCAGACATCCTCCACTCTGACTACAATAGACAGGTTAACTAGTGGTGTTCCAGAGCAGACATCCTCCACTCTCTGACTACAATAGACAGGTTAACTAGTGGTGTTCCGGAGCAGACATCCTCCACTCTGACTCCAATAGACAGGTTAACTAGTGGTGTTCCAGAGCAGACATCCTCCACTCTGACTCCAATAGACAGGTTAACTAGTGGTGTTCCAGAGCAGACATCCTCCACTCTGACTACAATAGACAGGTTAACTAGTGGTGTTCCAGAGCAGACATCCTCCACTCTCTGACTACAATAGACAGGTTAACTAGTGGTGTTCCAGAGCAGACATCCTCCACTCTCTGACTCCAATAGACAGGTTAACTAGTGGTGTTCCAGAGCAGACATCCTCCACTCTCTGACTACAATAGACAGGTTAACTAGTGGTGTTCCAGAGCAGACATCCTCCACTCTGACTCCAATAGACAGGTTAACTAGTGGTGTTCCAGAGCAGACATCCTCCACTCTCTGACTACAATAGACAGGTTAACTAGTGGTGTTCCAGAGCAGACATCCTCCACTCTGACTACAATAGACAGGTTAACTAGTGGTGTTCCAGAGCAGACATCCTCCACTCTCTGACTACAATAGACAGGTTAACTAGTGGTGTTCCAGAGCAGACATCCTCCACTCTGACTACAATAGACAGGTTAACTAGTGGTGTTCCAGAGCAGACATCCTCCACTCTGACTCCAATAGACAGGTTAACTAGTGGTGTTCCAGAGCAGACATCCTCCACTCTCTGACTACAATAGACAGGTTAACTAGTGGTGTTCCAGAGCAGACATCCTCCACTCTCTGACTCCAATAGACAGGTTAACTAGTGGTGTTCCAAAGCAGACATCCTCCACTCTGACTCCAATAGACAGGTTAACTAGTGGTGTTCCAGAGCAGACATCCTCCACTCTGACTACAATAGACAGGTTAACTAGTGGTGTTCCAGAGCAGACATCCTCCACTCTGACTCCAATAGACAGGTTAACTAGTGGTGTTCCAGAGCAGACATCCTCCACTCTCTGACTACAATAGACAGGTTAACTAGTGGTGTTCCAGAGCAGACATCCTCCACTCTCTGACTCCAATAGACAGGTTAACTAGTGGTGTTCCAGAGCAGACATCCTCCACTCTCTGACTACAATAGACAGGTTAACTAGTGGTGTTCCAGAGCAGACATCCTCCACTCTCTGACTCCAATAGACAGGTTAACTAGTGGTGTTCCAGAGCAGACATCCTCCACTCTCTGACTACAATAGACAGGTTAACTAGTGGTGTTCCAGAGCAGACATCCTCCACTCTGACTCAATAGACAGGTTAACTAGTGGTGTTCCAGAGCAGACATCCTCCACTCTGACTACAATAGACAGGTTAACTAGTGGTGTTCCAGAGCAGACATCCTCCACTCTGACTACAATAGACAGGTTAACTAGTGGTGTTCCAGAGCAGACATCCTCCACTCTGACTCCAATAGACAGGTTAACTAGTGGTGTTCCAGAGCAGACATCCTCCACTCTGACTCCAATAGACAGGTTAACTAGTGGTGTTCCAGAGCAGACATCCTCCACTCTGACTCCAATAGACAGGTTAACTAGTGGTGTTCCAGAGCAGACATCCTCCACTCTCTGACTCCAATAGACAGGTTAACTAGTGGTGTTCCAGAGCAGACATCCTCCACTCTCTGACTACAATAGACAGGTTAACTAGTGGTGTTCCAGAGCAGACATCCTCCACTCTGACTCCAATAGACAGGTTAACTAGTGGTGTTCCAGAGCAGACATCCTCCACTCTCTGACTACAATAGACAGGTTAACTAGTGGTGTTCCAGAGCAGACATCCTCCACTCTGACTCCAATAGACAGGTTAACTAGTGGTGTTCCAGAGCAGACATCCTCCACTCTGACTCCAATAGACAGGTTAACTAGTGGTGTTCCAGAGCAGACATCCTCCACTCTCTGACTCCAATAGACAGGTTAACTAGTGGTGTTCCAGAGCAGACATCCTCCACTCTCTGACTCCAATAGACAGGTTAACTAGTGGTGTTCCAGAGCAGACATCCTCCACTCTCTGACTCCAATAGACAGGTTAACTAGTGGTGTTCCAGAGCAGACATCCTCCACTCTCTGACTCCAATAGACAGGTTAACTAGTGGTGTTCCAGAGCAGACATCCTCCACTCTGACTACAATAGACAGGTTAACTAGTAGTGTTCCCAGAGCAGACATCCTCCACTCTCTGACTACAATAGACAGGTTAACTAGTGGTGTTCCAGAGCAGACATCCTCCACTCTGACTCCAATAGACAGGTTAACTAGTGGTGTTCCAGAGCAGACATCCTCCACTCTGACTCCAATAGACAGGTTAACTAGTGGTGTTCCAGAGCAGACATCCTCCACTCTGACTACAATAGACAGGTTAACTAGTGGTGTTCCAGAGCAGACATCCTCCACTCTGACTCCAATAGACAGGTTAACTAGTGGTGTTCCAGAGCAGACATCCTCCACTCTCTGACTACAATAGACAGGTTAACTAGTGGTGTTCCAGAGCAGACATCCTCCACTCTGACTACAATAGACAGGTTAACTAGTGGTGTTCCAGAGCAGACATCCTCCACTCTGACTACAATAGACAGGTTAACTAGTGGTGTTCCAGAGCAGACATCCTCCACTCTGACTCCAATAGACAGGTTAACTAGTGGTGTTCCAGAGCAGACATCCTCCACTCTCTGACTACAATAGACAGGTTAACTAGTGGTGTTCCAGAGCAGACATCCTCCACTCTGACTACAATAGACAGGTTAACTAGTGGTGTTCCAGAGCAGACATCCTCCACTCTGACTACAATAGACAGGTTAACTAGTGGTGTTCCAGAGCAGACATCCTCCACTCTGACTACAATAGACAGGTTAACTAGTGGTGTTCCAGAGCAGACATCCTCCACTCTCTGACTACAATAGACAGGTTAACTAGTGGTGTTCCAGAGCAGACATCCTCCACTCTCTGACTACAATAGACAGGTTAACTAGTGGTGTTCCAGAGCAGACATCCTCCACTCTGACTACAATAGACAGGTTAACTAGTGGTGTTCCAGAGCAGACATCCTCCACTCTCTGACTACAATAGACAGGTTAACTAGTGGTGTTCCGGAGCAGACATCCTCCACTCTGACTCCAATAGACAGGTTAACTAGTGGTGTTCCAGAGCAGACATCCTCCACTCTGACTCCAATAGACAGGTTAACTAGTGGTGTTCCAGAGCAGACATCCTCCACTCTGACTACAATAGACAGGTTAACTAGTGGTGTTCCAGAGCAGACATCCTCCACTCTCTGACTACAATAGACAGGTTAACTAGTGGTGTTCCAGAGCAGACATCCTCCACTCTCTGACTCCAATAGACAGGTTAACTAGTGGTGTTCCAGAGCAGACATCCTCCACTCTCTGACTACAATAGACAGGTTAACTAGTGGTGTTCCAGAGCAGACATCCTCCACTCTGACTCCAATAGACAGGTTAACTAGTGGTGTTCCAGAGCAGACATCCTCCACTCTCTGACTACAATAGACAGGTTAACTAGTGGTGTTCCAGAGCAGACATCCTCCACTCTGACTACAATAGACAGGTTAACTAGTGGTGTTCCAGAGCAGACATCCTCCACTCTCTGACTACAATAGACAGGTTAACTAGTGGTGTTCCAGAGCAGACATCCTCCACTCTGACTACAATAGACAGGTTAACTAGTGGTGTTCCAGAGCAGACATCCTCCACTCTGACTCCAATAGACAGGTTAACTAGTGGTGTTCCAGAGCAGACATCCTCCACTCTCTGACTACAATAGACAGGTTAACTAGTGGTGTTCCAGAGCAGACATCCTCCACTCTCTGACTCCAATAGACAGGTTAACTAGTGGTGTTCCAAAGCAGACATCCTCCACTCTGACTCCAATAGACAGGTTAACTAGTGGTGTTCCAGAGCAGACATCCTCCACTCTGACTACAACAGACAGGTTAACTAGTGGTGTTCCAGAGCAGACATCCTCCACTCTGACTCCAATAGACAGGTTAACTAGTGGTGTTCCAGAGCAGACATCCTCCACTCTGACTACAATAGACAGGTTAACTAGTGGTGTTCCAGAGCAGACATCCTCCACTCTCTGACTACAATAGACAGGTTAACTAGTGGTGTTCCAGAGCAGACATCCTCCACTCTCTGACTCCAATAGACAGGTTAACTAGTGGTGTTCCAGAGCAGACATCCTCCACTCTCTGACTACAATAGACAGGTTAACTAGTGGTGTTCCAGAGCAGACATCCTCCACTCTCTGACTCCAATAGACAGGTTAACTAGTGGTGTTCCAGAGCAGACATCCTCCACTCTCTGACTACAATAGACAGGTTAACTAGTGGTGTTCCGGAGCAGACATCCTCCACTCTCTGACTCCAATAGACAGGTTAACTAGTGGTGTTCCAGAGCAGACATCCTCCACTCTCTGACTACAATAGACAGGTTAACTAGTGGTGTTCCAGAGCAGACATCCTCCACTCTGACTCCAATAGACAGGTTAACTAGTGGTGTTCCAGAGCAGACATCCTCCACTCTGACTACAATAGACAGGTTAACTAGTGGTGTTCCAGAGCAGACATCCTCCACTCTGACTACAATAGACAGGTTAACTAGTGGTGTTCCAGAGCAGACATCCTCCACTCTGACTCCAATAGACAGGTTAACTAGTGGTGTTCCAGAGCAGACATCCTCCACTCTGACTCCAATAGACAGGTTAACTAGTGGTGTTCCAGAGCAGACATCCTCCACTCTGACTCCAATAGACAGGTTAACTAGTGGTGTTCCAGAGCAGACATCCTCCACTCTCTGACTCCAATAGACAGGTTAACTAGTGGTGTTCCAGAGCAGACATCCTCCACTCTCTGACTACAATAGACAGGTTAACTAGTGGTGTTCCAGAGCAGACATCCTCCACTCTGACTCCAATAGACAGGTTAACTAGTGGTGTTCCAGAGCAGACATCCTCCACTCTCTGACTACAATAGACAGGTTAACTAGTGGTGTTCCAGAGCAGACATCCTCCACTCTGACTCCAATAGACAGGTTAACTAGTGGTGTTCCAGAGCAGACATCCTCCACTCTGACTCCAATAGACAGGTTAACTAGTGGTGTTCCAGAGCAGACATCCTCCACTCTCTGACTCCAATAGACAGGTTAACTAACCCTAACCCTAACCCTAACCCAATAGACAGGTTAACTAACCCTAACCCTAACCCAATAGACAGGTTAACTAGTTGTATGTTCTTCTTCTCCCCCTTTATATCTCAGAAACCGAGAGAGTCTCCACGGTGACGGCTGTGCTGCTGAAGTCCCGGACCGGAGAGTTTGATCTGGAATCTATTCTGTTCCTGAAGCTCCGAGGTCTCGGTAAAATCAGATGACATCATTGTCAGCTTGTAATCTAACCAGAACCAGACGCTCGCTAGGACAGTCTGTTGTTGTCATCGCATCTTGGATGCCTCACATCATGAGGGTTCATAGCTTGTTGCCAGCTTGATATTGTAGCTTCATTGTAAGGCCTGTGGTTTTACAAGTGGTGGTGTGCTGCAGTATCAGCTGGTTGTGAAGGTTTTTTTAACAAGAGGGCGTGTCCTGTGATTGTCTGTTCTCCAGGGATCTATGATCTAGGCTGTATCGGGGAGTGTGTCAATCTGGAGAGACTGGATCTGTCTGGTAACAACATCACTAACCTGGGTCCTCTCTCCTCTCTGAGACTACTAAAGATACTCAATGTGCCAGCCAACAGGATCTCTAACTTAGGTACAGAATATTACAATACACAACTGCATGTGAAACTGTCATGGGATGCATTCGTTCACTGTTTCCATTGTGCTATTACAATACAGATACAGTACAAATCAAGTGTGATGTGTGTGGAGATGTCAGATTGGTGGTCCACTGTGATGGTGTGCACATACGTGTCTTTAAAGATGGAATCCACAGTAGGGGAAACAGCGCCACTGGTCGCCCCACCGCCTTTATTGTTTTTGTTGTGTGGACGAACGGAGGTGAGGAGCGTCACGCAGCATGGGTCGCTGTTTGCAGTAACCTCTTTGTTGTTGTAATATCCCAAACGAACATGGCAGTTTCCCCGTGAACGATTCCAGCTTTAAATGTTTTTGTGTTTTGTCTGCTTCCAGAAGCCATTTCCAGCTGTGACAGTTTACAGAGCATAAATGTGGCTGGAAACCTCATATCCAGGTAAATATGTATTTACTATTTACAGTACTGTGATGTCATATCCAGGTAAATATGTATTTACTATTTACAGTACTGTGATGTCATATTCAGGTAAATATGTATTATTTACAGTACTGTGATATCATATTCAGGTAAATATGTATTTACTATTTACAGTACTGTGATGTCATATTCAGGTAAATATGTATTTACTATTTACAGTACTGTGATGTCATTTTCAGGTAAATATGTATTATTTACAGTACTGTGATATCATATTCAGGTAAATATGTATTTACTATTTACAGTACTGTGATGTCATATTCAGGTAAATATGTATTTACTATTTACAGTACTGTGATGTCATATCCAGGTAAATATGTATTTACTATTTACAGTACTGTGATGTCATATTCAGGTAAATATGTATTATTTACAGTACTGTGATATCATATTCAGGTAAATATGTATTTACTATTTACAGTACTGTGATGTCATATTCAGGTAAATATGTATTTACTATTTACAGTACTGTGATGTCATATTCAGGTAAATATGTATTATTTACAGTACTGTGATATCATATTCAGGTAAATATGTATTTACTATTTACAGTACTGTGATGTCATATTCAGGTAAATATGTATTTACTATTTACAGTACTGTGATGTCATATCCAGGTAAATATGTATTTACTATTTACAGTACTGTGATGTCATATTCAGGTAAATATGTATTATTTACAGTACTGTGATATCATATTCAGGTAAATATGTATTTACTATTTACAGTACTGTGATGTCATATCCAGGTAAATATGTATTTACTATTTACAATACTGTGATATCATATTCAGGTAAATATGTATTATTTACAGTACTGTGATATCATATTCAGGTAAATATGTATTTACTATTTACAGTACTGTGATG
The DNA here is from genome assembly GCF_020615455.1 of Coregonus clupeaformis. Lineage (NCBI taxonomy): Eukaryota > Metazoa > Chordata > Actinopteri > Salmoniformes > Salmonidae > Coregonus > Coregonus clupeaformis. The sequence goes on along the minus strand of NW_025533506.1, from coordinate 394,360 downwards.
TCATATCCAGGTAAATATGTATTTACTATTTACAATACTGTGATATCATATTCAGGTAAATATGTATTATTTACAGTACTGTGATGTCATATCCAGGTAAATATGGACAGGTCTAATAACAAGTCTAATAACAGGTCTAATAACAGGTCTATTAACAGGTCTATTAACAGGTCTATTAACAGGTCTAATAACAGGTCTATTAACAGGTCTATTAACAGGTCTATTAACAGGTCTATTAACAGGTCTAATATCAGGTCTATTAACAGGTCTATTAACAGGTCTAATAACAGGTCTAATAACAGGTCTATTAACAGGTCTAATAACAGGTCTATTAACAGGTCTAATAACAGGTCTATTAACAGGTCTAATAACAGGTCTATTAACAGGTCTAATAACAGGTCTATTAACAGGTCTATTAACAGGTATATTAACAGGTCTAATAACAGGTCTAATAACAGGTCTAATAACAGGTCTATTAACAGGTCTATTAACAGGTCTAATAACAGGTCTATTAACAGGTCTATTAACAGGTCTATTAACAGGTCTAATAACAGGTCTATTAACAGGTCTATTAACAGGTCTATTAACAGGTCTATTAACAGGTCTAATAACAGGTCTAATAACAGGTCTAATAACAGGTCTAATAACAGGTCTAATATCAGGTCTAATAACAGGTCTAATAACAGGTCTATTAACAGGTCTATTAACAGGTCTAATAACAGGTCTATTAACAGGTCTAATAACAGGACAGGTCTATTAACAGGTCTATTAACAGGTCTATTAACAGGTCTATTAACAGGTCTATTAACAGGTCTAATAACAGGTCTAATAACAGGTCTATTAACAGGTCTAATAACAGGACAGGTCTATTAACAGGTCTATTAACAGGTCTATTAACAGGTCTATTAACAGGTCTATTAACAGGTCTAATAACAGGTCTAATAACAGGTCTATTAACAGGTCTATTAACAGGTCTAATAACAGGTCTAATAACAGGTCTAATAACAGGTCTAATAACAGGTCTAATAACAGGTCTAATAACAGGTCTAATAACAGGACAGGTCTATTAACAGGTCTATTAACAGGTCTATTAACAGGTCTAATAACAGGTCTAATAACAGGTCTAATAACAGGTCTAATAACAGGTCTATTAACAGGTCTAATAACAGGACAGGTCTATTAACAGGTCTATTAACAGGTCTATTAACAGGTCTATTAACAGGTCTAATAACAGGTCTATTAACAGGTCTAATAACAGGTCTAATAACAGGTCTATTAACAGGTCTAATATCAGGTCTATTAACAGGTCTATTAACAGGTCTAATAACAGGTATATTAACAGGTCTAATATCAGGTCTAATATCAGGTCTATTAACAGGTCTAATAACAGGTCTAATAACAGGTCTATTAACAGGTCTATTAACAGGTCTATTAACAGGTCTATTAACAGGTCTAATAACAGGTCTAATAACAGGTCTATTAACAGGTCTAATAACAGGTCTATTAACAGGTCTAATAACAGGTCTATTAACAGGTCTAATAACAGGTCTATTAACAGGTCTAATAACAGGTCTAATAACAGGTCTAATAACAGGTCTATTAACAGGTCTAATAACAGGTCTAATAACAGGTCTAATAACAGGTATATTAACAGGTCTAATAACAGGTCTATTAACAGGTCTAATAACAGGTCTAATAACAGGTCTATTAACAGGTCTATTAACAGGTCTAATAACAGGTCTAATAACAGGTCTAATAGCAGGTCTATTAACAGGTCTAATAACAGGTATAATAACAGGTCTAATAACAGGTATATTAACAGGTCTATTAACAGGTCTAATAACAGGTCTAATAACAGGTCTATTAACAGGTCTAATAACAGGTCTAATAACAGGTCTATTAACAGGTCTATTAACAGGACAGGTCTATTAACAGGTCTATTAACAGGTCTATTAACAGGTCTAATAACAGGTCTAATAACAGGTCTATTAACAGGTCTATTAACAGGTCTAATATCAGGTCTATTAACAGGTCTATTAACAGGTCTAATAACAGGTATATTAACAGGTCTAATATCAGGTCTAATATCAGGTCTATTAACAGGTCTAATATCAGGTCTATTAACAGGTCTATTAACAGGTCTATTAACAGGTCTAATAACAGGTCTAATAACAGGTCTAATAACAGGTCTAATAACAGGACAGGTCTATTAACAGGTCTATTGACAGGTCTATTAACAGGTCTATTAACAGGTCTAATAACAGGTCTATTAACAGGTCTATTAACGGGTCTAATAACAGGTCTAATAACAGGTCTAATAACAGGTCTAATAACAGGTCTAATAACAGGTCTAATAACAGGTCTAATAACAGGTCTAATAACAGGTCTATTAACAGGTCTAATAACAGGTCTATTAACAGGTCTAATAACAGGTCTATTAACAGGTCTATTAACAGGTCTATTAACAGGTCTATTAGCAGGTCTATTAACAGGTCTATTAACAGGTCTATTAACAGGTCTATTAACGGGTCTATTAACGGGTCTAATAACAGGTCTAATAACAGGTCTATTAACAGGTCTATTAACAGGTCTATTAACAGGTCTATTAACAGGTCTATTAACAGGTCTATTAACGGGTCTATTAACGGGTCTATTAACGGGTCTAATAACAGGTCTAATAACAGGTCTATTAACAGGTCTATTAACGGGTCTATTAACGGGTCTATTAACGGGTCTAATAACAGGTCTAATAACAGGTCTATTAACAGGTCTATTAACAGGTCTAATAACAGGTCTATTAACAGGTCTATTAACAGGTCTATTAACAGGTCTATTAACAGGTCTAATAACAGGTCTAATAACAGGTCTATTAACAGGTCTATTAACAGGTCTATTAACAGGTCTAATAACGGGTCTAATAACGGGTCTATTAACGGGTCTATTAACGGGTCTAATAACGGGTCTAATAACAGGTCTAATAACAGGTCTAATAACGGGTCTATTAACGGGTCTATTAACGGGTCTATTAACGGGTCTATTAACGGGTCTAATAACAGGTCTAATAACAGGTCTATTAACAGGTCTAATAACAGGTCTATTAACAGGTCTATTAACGGGTCTATTAACGGGTCTAATAACAGGTCTATTAACAGGTCTAATAACAGGTCTATTAACAGGTCTATTAACAGGTCTAATAACAGGTCTAATAACAGGTCTATTAACAGGTCTATTAACAGGTCTATTAACAGGTCTAATAACAGGTCTAATAACAGGTCTATTAACAGGTCTATTAACAGGTCTATTAACAGGTCTATTAACAGGTCTATTAACAGGTCTATTAACAGGTCTATTAACAGGTCTATTAACAGGTCTATTAACAGGTCTATTAACAGGTCTAATAACAGGTCTAATAACAGGTCTATTAACAGGTCTATTAACGGGTCTAATAACAGGTCTAATAACAGGTCTATTAACAGGTCTATTAACAGGTCTATTAACAGGTCTAATAACAGGTCTAATAACAGGACAGGTCTATTAACAGGTCTAATAACAGGTCTAATAACAGGTCTATTAACAGGACAGGTCTATTAACAGGTCTATTAACAGGTCTAATAACAGGTCTATTAACACGTCTAATAACAGGTCTATTAACAGGTCTATTAACAGGTCTAATAACAGGTCTAATAACAGGTCTATTAACAGGTCTATTAACAGGTATATTAACCTGTCTAATAACAGGACAGGTCTATTAACAGGTCTATTAACAGGTCTATTAACACGTCTAATAACAGGTCTATTAACAGGTCTATTAACAGGTCTAATAACAGGTCTAATAACAGGTCTATTAACAGGTCTATTAACAGGTCTAATAACAGGTCTAATAACAGGTCTAATAACAGGTCTATTAACAGGTCTATTAACAGGTCTATTAACAGGTCTATTAACAGGTCTAATAACAGGTCTAATAACAGGTCTAATAACAGGTCTATTAACAGGTCTATTAACAGGTCTAATAACAGGTCTAATAACAGGTCTAATAACAGGTCTATTAACAGGTCTATTAACAGGTCATTCTTACAATGTGAATGGTATGGTTAGGCGTCATTAATTGTCTTAAAACCTCTCACTTTAGAATGATCAGTCTTGAGACTGTTTTGCGTATTAAAGTTGTTTTTGTTTTTAATCATCAACAGTATTGACAACATCCACTGCCTTCAGTCGTTGAGGAAGCTGGAGAATATTCGCCTGAAAGACAACACCTATAACTACACCAACCCAGGTCAGTCATTCCATTCCATTTAGGTGGTTTTTTAGAAACTATTCATGCTTCAATTTCAAAACATATATCCTGACATAATCTGGTTGGGTTTTTAGTGTGTAAGAACATGTCCTACAGAAACATTCTTCTGGAGATGTTCCCAAACATCAGAGTGTTGGACGGTGAGACATTTATATTAATAACATGTTTCATTAAAGGTTTTCTAGTCTGTTGTTTGTCAAGTAACAAGTATCTGTCCTGCTCACTGCTCTGTTTTAGGTGAAAGAGTGGTTGGACGTGGGAGTGACTTATATCAATTATGCAAAGACATTGATGAAACTATCAAAGGTATTTATTTCAGTTAGCTTGAAACTATTAGACATTTTCAGAACATTGTATATATTGTATATTGGCATCTCTTTGACTCGATTTTAGATTACGCTTTTGAGCAGCCAAATGTATTGATGTCTCTACCTTCTTGCCCTTTGTGCTGTTGTCTGTGCCCAATAATGTATGTACCATGTGTTGTGCTGCTACCATGTTGTGCTGCTACCATGTTGTGCTGCTACCATGTTGTGCTGCTACCATGTTGTGCTGCTACCATGTTGTGCTGCTACCATGTTGTGCTGCTACCATGTTGTTGTCATGTGTTGCTGCCATGCTGTGTTGTTGTCTTAGGTCTCTCTTTATGTAGTGTTGTGGTGTCTCTCTTTATGTAGTGTTGTGGTCTCTCTTTATGTAGTGTTGTGGTGTCTCTCTTTATGTAGTGTTGTGGTGTCTCTCTTTATGTAGTGTTGTGGTGTCTCTCTTTATGTAGTGTTGTGGCGTCTCTCTTTATGTAGTGTTGTGGTGTCTCTCTTTATGTAGTGTTGTGGTGTCTCTCTTTATGTAGTGTTGTGGTGTCTCTCTTTATGTAGTGTTGTGGTGTCTCTCTTTATGTAGTGTTGTGGTGTCTCTCTTTATGTAGTGTTGTGGTGTCTCTCTCTTTATGTAGTGTTGTGGAGTCTCTCTTTATGTAGTGTTGTGGTGTCTCTCTCTTTATGTAGTGTTGTGGTGTCTCTCTTTATGTAGTGTTGTGGTGTCTCTCTTTATGTAGTGTTGTGGTGTCTCTCTTTATGTAGTGTTGTGGTGTCTCTCTTTATGTAGTGTTGTGGTGTCTCTCTTTATGTAGTGTTGTGGTGTCTCTCTCTCTTTATGTAGTGTTGTGGTGTCTCTCTTTATGTAGTGTTGTGGTGTCTCTCTTTATGTAGTGTTGTGGTGTCTCTCTTTATGTAGTGTTGTGGTGTCTCTCTTTATGTAGTGTTGTGGTGTCTCTCTTTATGTAGTGTTGTGGTGTCTCTCTTTATGTAGTGTTGTGGTGTCTCTCTTTATGTAGTGTTGTGGTGTCTCTCTTTATGTAGTGTTGTGGCGTCTCTCTTTATGTAGTGTTGTGGTGTCTCTCTTTATGTAGTGTTGTGGTGTCTCTCTTTATGTAGTGTTGTGGTGTCTCTCTTTATGTAGTGTTGTGGTGTCTCTCTTTATGTAGTGTTGTGGCGTCTCTCTTTATGTAGTGTTGTGGTGTATCCCTTTATGTAGTGTTGTGGCGTCTCTCTTTATGTAGTGTTGTGGTGTCTCTCTTTATGTAGTGTTGTGGTGTCTCTCTTTATGTAGTGTTGTGGTGTCTCTCTTTATGTAGTGTTGTGGCGTCTCTCTTTATGTAGTGTTGTGGTGTATCCCTTTATGTAGTGTTGTGGCGTCTCTCTTTATGTAGTGTTGTGGTGTCTCTCTTTATGTAGTGTTGTGGTGTCTCTCTTTATGTAGTGTTGTGGTGTCTCTCTTTATGTAGTGTTGTGGTGTCTCTCTTTATGTAGTGTTGTGGTGTCTCTCTTTATGTAGTGTTGTGGCGTCTCTCTTTATGTAGTGTTGTGGCGTCTCTCTTTATGTAGTGTTGTGGTGTCTCTCTTTATGTAGTGTTGTGGTGTCTCTCTTTATGTAGTGTTGTGGTGTCTCTCTTTATGTAGTGTTGTGGCGTCTCTCTTTATGTAGTGTTGTGTCTTCTCTCTTTATGTAGTGTTGTGGTGTCTCTCTTTATGTAGTGTTGTGGTGTCTCTCTTTATGTAGTGTTGTGGCGTCTCTCTTTATGTAGTGTTGTGGTGTGTCACAAGGGCTGAGTGTGTATGTGGTGGAGGAATCAAACGCAGGCACACGAAGTCTTGGTCAACAGTCCAATATATATATTGTAAGGTAATCCAAAACAGGAAAATAAAGTCCAGCCTCAAACCGGGGGCAAGGAACAACAATCAACGCACAAACAAACCCGTGCGTAAAAGAGGGAAAAATGCGCACACAGTGCGGAAACGAAAAACACACGCACAAGCACAAAATCCCAAACAAGAAACGAAACACAGCAGACAGGAAAATAATCACTCACAACACCTGACCCCAAACACAGAAACTAAATAGGCACATAATCAAACACTAACAAGGGTCAGGTGTACAAACAGACAAAACCAAACAAACACGAAACATCGAACGGTGGCAGCTAGTACTCCGGAGACGACGACCGCCGAAACCTGCCCGAACAAGGAGGAGGGGCAGCCTCGGCCGAAACCGTGACAGTACCCCCCCCTTGACGCGCGGCTCCAGCCGTGCGCCGACTCCGGCCTCGGGGACGACCAGGACGACGCGGAGCAGGGCGTGTAGGATGACTCCGATGGAACTCGGTCAATAGGGACGGGTCTAAGATGTCTCTCCGTGGCACCCAGCACCGCTCCTCCGGGCCGTACCCCTCCCACTCCACGAGATATTGAAGACCCCCCATCCGGCGTCTGGAATCAAGGATGGACCTCACCGTGTACGCCGGGGCCCCCTCGATGTCCAACGGGGGCGGAGGAGTCTCCTCTATCTCAAACTCCTGGAGTGGACCAGCTACCACCGGCCTGAGGAGAGACACATGGAACGAGGGGTTAATATTCTTGTAATCAATAGGTAATTCTAACCTGTAACACACCTCGTTCAATCTCCTCAGGACTTTAAATGGCCCCACAAACCGCCGACCCAGCTTCCGGCAGGGCAGGCGGAGGGGCAGGTTTCTGGTCAAGAGCCAGACTCGATCTCCAGGTGTGTACACAGGTCCCTCACTGCGGTGGATATCGGCGCTCGTTTTCTGCCGACGGATGGCCCGCTGCAGGTGTACGTGGGCAGCGTTCCATGTCTCCTCCGAGCGCCGTATCCACTCATCCACCGCAGGGGCCTCGATCTGGCTCTCGTGCCAAGGTGCCAGAACCGGCTGGTACCCTAATACGCACTGAAAAGGGGTTAGTTGTGTGGAGGAGTGGCGGAGAGAGTTCTGTGCCATCTCGGCCCACGGCACGTATCTCGCCCACTCCTCCGGCCGGCCCTGACAATATGACCTCAGAAACCTACCCACATCCTGGTTTACACGTTCCACCTGCCCATTACTCTCCGGATGGTAACCCGAGGTAAGGCTTACCGAAACCCCCAACCGTTCCATGAACGCTCTCCACACTCTGGAGGTAAACTGGGGGCCTCGATCAGACACTATATCCTCGGGTACCCCGTAATGCCGGAAGACATGGGTAAACAGAGCCTCAGCGGTCTGTAGGGCAGTGGGTAAACCTGGCAGGGGAAGGAGACGACAGGCCTTAGAGAACCGATCCACAACGACCAGGATGGTAGTATTCCCCTGGGAGGGGGGAAGGTCGGTAACAAAGTCTACCGAGATGTGGGACCAGGGTCGTTGTGGAACGGGCAGGGGCTGTAGCTTACCCCTGGGCAAATGTCTGGGCGCCTTACACTGGGCACACACCGAACAGGAGGAGACATAAATCCTCACATCCCTGGCTAACGTGGGCCACCAGTACTTAGTGCTAAGGCAGTGCACCGTCCGGCCGATACCAGGATGTCCAGAGGAGGGGGACGTATGAGCCCAATAAATGAGTCGGTCGCGTACCTCGAGCGGGACGTACGTCCGACCCACGGGACACTGTGGAGGACTTGGGTCGGTGCGTAACGCCCGCTCGATCTCGGCATCCACCTCCCACACCACCGGGGCAACCAGACAAGACTCCGGTAGTATGGGAGTGGGCTCAACGGACCTCTCCTCCGCGTCATACCGCCGAGACAGGGCATCTGCCTTCCCGTTCTGGGACCCAGGGATGTAAGTGATTTTAAACACAAACCGGGCTAGAAACATAGTCCAGCGAGCCTGGCGAGGATTCAGTCTCCTAGCTGCCCGGATGTATTCCAGGTTACGGTGGTCAGTTAGAATGAGGAAAGGGTGTTGAGCCCCCTCAAGCCAATGCCGCCACACCTTTAGGGCCTGTACCACGGCTAACAGCTCCCTGTCTCCTACGTCATAATTCCGCTCCGCCGGACTGAGCTTTTTAGAATAAAAAGCACAGGGACGGAGTTTAGGGGGTGTGCCAGACCGTTGGGAGAGAACGGCCCCTATACCGGCCTCTGACGCATCTACCTCTACCTGGAAAGGTAAGGAGGGATCCGGATGCGCCAACACCGGCGCCGAGGTAAACAGGTCCTTCAGTCTCCCAAAAGCCCTGTCCGCCTCAGCTGACCACCGCAAGCGCACCGGACCCCCCTTTAACAGAGACGTTATGGGAGCTGCCACCTGTCCAAAACCCCGGATAAACCTCCTGTAATAATTCGCAAAGCCCAAGAACTGTTGCACCTCCTTCACAGTGGTTGGGGTCTGCCAATTACGCACAGCTGACACCCGGTCTACCTCCATCTTCACCCCTGACGCAGACAACTGATAACCCAGAAAGGAGACCGACTTCTGAAAGAACAAACATTTCTCAGCCTTGACATATAGGTCATGCTCCAACAGCCTCCTCAATACTCGGCGTACCAGGGCTACATGCTCCGCTCGGGTAGGGCTGTACACCAGAATGTCGTCTATGTACACGACCACTCCCTGTCCCTGCATGTCCCGGAAAATCTCATCGACAAAGGATTGGAAGACTGAGGGAGCATTCATTAACCCATATGGCATGACGAGATACTCGTAATGTCCGGAGGTCGTGCTAAACGCTGTCTTCCATTCATCTCCCTCTCTAATACGCACTAAGTTATATGCGCTCCTGAGATCTAATTTTGTGAAAAACTGGGCCCCGTGCAATGACTCCGTCATAGTCGCAATCAGAGGAAGTGGATAGCTGTACTTCACTGTAATCTGATTGAGACCGCGGTAATCAATACACGGGCGCAAACCGCCATCCTTTTTCTTCACAAAAAAGAAACTCGAGGAAGCGGGTGAAGTGGAGGGCCGTATGTATCCCTGTTTCAGAGACTCAGCTATGTACGTCTCCATAGCCTTCCTCTCCTCTTGAGACAAGGGATACACATGGCTCCGAGGGAGAGCTGCGCCTGACTGGAGATTTATCGCACAATCCCCCAGTCTATGAGGTGGCAACTGCGCCGCCCTGGTCTTACTAAACACCTGTTTCAAATCCTCATACTCTGGGGGAATATGCAGTGCTGGCATAAGATTCGGACTTTCCACCGAGGTCGCCCCTAAGGAAACACCCAGACACCTACCCTCACACTGGACAGACCACCCTTTTAGAGCTTTCTCTCGCCACGACATAGTAGGGTCATGGGTCATTAACCAGGGAAGCCCCAGCACCACCGGATACGCAGGGGAGTCAATAACATAGAGCTGTATAGTTTCCATATGACTCTCCTGCGCTATCATCCTAAGAGGCGCCGTGACCTCCCCAATCAACCCAGATCCTAAAGGACGGCTATCTAGGGCGTGAACGGGGAAAGGCTTGTCTACTGGAAGGAGAGGAATCCCTAACTTATTACAGAACTGGCGATCTACAAAGTTCCCAGCTGCGCCTGAATCTACTAGCGCCTTATGCTGGGACCGAGGTGCAACCTGTGGGAAACAAACAGGCAAGGTTAAGTGAACGACAGAAAGCTCTGGGTAAGTAGGGCGCCTACTCACCTGGGAGGACTCCCCAATGCGTGGCCTGTCTTCTCCTCCACCGGGGAACCTTCCCCAACACCTGGCCGCGGTGTGCCCTCCACGGCCGCAGTTAGTGCAGGGAAAGGCCCCCCTCGGGTTCCGGTGCCTTCGCTCTCTAGCGCCAGCACCCCCGAGCTCCATAGGGCTTGGCTCGGAGGTGCTGGAGGGTGAAACGAACGAACCCCCTCCGGGACGTCCACGGGTAGCGAGCAGGGTGTCCAGCCGGATGGCCATGTCGACAAGTTGGTCGAATGTCAACGATGTGTCCCTGCACGCTAACTCTCTCTGGACGTCCTCCCGGAGGCTACAACGGAAGTGGTCTATTAAGGCCCGCTCGTTCCACCCTGCATCTGCCGCTAGGGTCCGAAACTCCAGAGAAAAGTCCTGGGCGCTCCTCATCCCCTGTCGGAGGTAGAACAGACGCTCCCCGCCGCCTTTCCCTTCGGGGAGGATGGTCAAACACGGCACGGAAGCGGCGGGAGAATTCCACATAGGTGGTAGTAGCGGCGTCCATTCTCCTCCATTCGGCGTTGGCCCACTCCAACGCCTTGCCGGACAGACAGGAGATGAGGGCGGAGACGCTCTCGTGTCCCGAGGGCGCCGGGTGTGCGGTGGCGAGGTAGAGTTCCACTTGGAGCAGGAACCCTTGACACCCCGCAGCGGAGCCGTCGTACGCCCTCGGGAGCGAGAGCCTAATTCCTCTGGGTTCCGGAAGTTCGACAGGAGGTTCGACCGATGGGGCTGGTCCGGTAGGTGGAGTCGTGGGTACTCCGCTGGTTTCCCATCGGTGGAGAGTGTTCATCACCTCTCCCAGTGCATGACAGACCTGGTTGATACGGTCCTCCTGTCCACGAAGGCGGTCCTCCACATTGGCTGTTGGCGTCGGTGATCCTGCTGATTCCATGGGAGGTGAGTGATTCTGTCACAAGGGCTGAGTGTGTATGTGGTGGAGGAATCAAACGCAGGCACACGAAGTCTTGGTCAACAGTCCAATATATATATTGTAAGGTAATCCAAAACAGGAAAATAAAGTCCAGCCTCAAACCAGGGGCAAGGAACAACAATCAACGCACAAACAAACCCGTGCGTAAAAGAGGGAAAAATGCGCACACAGTGCGGAAACGAAAAACACACGCACAAGCACAAAATCCCAAACAAGAAACGAAACACAGCAGACAGGAAAATAATCACTCACAACACCTGACCCCAAACACAGAAACTAAATAGGCACATAATCAAACACTAACAAGGGTCAGGTGTACAAACAGACAAAACCAAACAAACACGAAACATCGAACGGTGGCAGCTAGTACTCCGGAGACGACGACCGCCGAAACCTGCCCGAACAAGGAGGGGCAGCCTCGGCCGAAACCGTGACATGGTGTCTCTCTTTATGTAGTGTTGTGGTGTCTCTCTTTATGTAGTGTTGTGGTGTCTCTCTTTATGTAGTGTTGTGGTGTCTCTCTTTATGTAGTGTTGTGGTGTCTCTCTTTATGTAGTGTTGTGGCGTCTCTCTTTATGTAGTGTTGTGGTGTCTCTCTATGTAGTGTTGTGGTGTCTCTCTTTATGTAGTGTTGTGGTGTCTCTCTTTATGTAGTGTTTTGGTGTCTCTCTTTATGTAGTGTTTTGGTGTCTCTCTTTATGTAGTGTTGTGGTGTCTCTCTTTATGTAGTGTTGTGGCGTCTCTCTTTATGTAGTGTTGTGGTGTCTCTCTTTATGTAGTGTTGTGGTGTCTCTCTTTATGTAGTGTTGTGGCGTCTCTCTTTATGTAGTGTTTTGGTGTCTCTCTTGTCGTGATGTGTGTTTTGTCCTATATATAGGACGTCCCCGCAGGAGGCCTTTTGCCTTTTGGTAGGCCGTCATTGTAAATAATAATTTGTTCTTAACTGACTTGTCTAGTTAAATAATGGTTCAATAAAAAACAATATTGAAATCGCTCTTTGCTGAAGCTACAGTTCCTTCAGAAAGTATTCATACCCCTTGACTTATTCCACATGTTGTTACAGCCTGAATTCAAAATAGTTTAAATATACACACAATACCCCATAAGGACAAAGTCAAAACATGTTTTTAGAAATCTTAGAAATATCTCATTTTCACACCCCTGAGTCAATGCATGTAAGAATGACCTTTGACAGTGATTACAGCTGTGCGTCTTTCTGGGTAAGTCTCTAAGAGCTTTGCACACCTGGATTGTACAATATTTTTGCCCATTATTCTTCAAGCTCTGTCAAGTTGGTTGTTGATCATTGCTAGACAGCCATTTTCAGGTCTTGCCATAGATTGTCAAGCAGATTTAAGTCAAAACTGTAACTCGGCCACTCAGGAACATTCACTGTCTTCTTGGTAGCAACTCCAGTGTAGCAACTCCAGTGTGTTTTAGGTTATTGTCCTGCTGAAAGGTGAATTCATCTCCCAGTGTCTGGTGGAGAGCAAACTGAACCAGGTTTTCCTCTAGGATTTTGCCTGTGCTTAGCTCCATTCCGTTTCTTACTTATCCTGAAAAACTCCCCAGTTCTTAATGATTACAAGCATACCCATAACATGATGCAACCACCACTATGCTTTAAAATATGAAGAGTGGTACTCAGTAATGTGTTGTATTGGATTTGCCCCAAACATAACACTGTATTCAGAACAAAAAGTTAATTGCTTTGCCACATTTTACTTCAGTGCTAGGATGCATGTTTTTAAATATTTTTATTCTGTACAGGCTTCCTTCTTTTCACTCTGTCATTTAGGTTAGTGTTGTGGGGTAACTACAATGTTGTTGATCCATCCTCAGTTTTCTCCTATCACAGCCATTAAACTCTCTAACTGTTTTAAAGTCACCATTGGCCTCATGGTGAAATCCCTGAGCAGTTTCCTTCCTCTCTGGCAACTGAGTTAGGAAGGACGCCTGTATCTTTGTAGTGACTGGGTGTATACACCATCCAAAGTGTAATTAATAACTTCACCATGCTCTAAGGGATATTCAATGTCTGCTTTTTAAAAATATTTAACCATCTACCAGTAGGGGCCTTTCTTTGCGAGGCATTGGAAAACCTCCCTGGTCTTTGTGGTTGAATCTGTGTTTGAAATTCACTGCTCGACTGAAGTACCTTACAGATAATTGTATGTGTAGAGATGAGGTAGTCATTCAAAAATCATGTTAAACACTATTATTGCACACAGAGTGAGTACATGCAACTTATTATGTGACTTGGTAAGCACATTTATACTCCTGAACTTATTTAGGCTTGTCATAACAAAGGGGTTGAATACTTATTGACTCAAGACATTTCAGCTTTCCATTTTTTATTAATTTGTAAAAATGTATAAAAACATAATTCCACTTTGACATTATGTGTGTAGGCCAGTGACCAAAAAATCAACATTTCATCCATTTTAAATTCAGTCTGTAACACAACAAAATGTGGAAAAAGTCAAGGGGTGTGAATCCTTTCTGAAGGCGCTGTATATTTGAAAATGGTAAAATAGTGTTTGACCCAGAATGTCCTCTTATGTCCCTGTTCAGCTGGTTTCTATAGGAATGGCCAGCTACCAGAGCTGCCTGACTGTAAGACCTGGGTCGACAACGACTTCTGGGAGATCAAGAGATCCAACAACGCCATTATAGACGAGGCCTACAAACAGTTCAATGGTGAGAATTAATCCATATTATGTTGTTATAAAATGTTATATATACCTTTTCATACTTAACATTCATATGCACTCACTACTGTAAGTCGCTCTGGATAAGAGTGTCTGCTAAATGACTCACTACTGTAAGTCGCTCTGGATAAGAGTGTCTGCTAAATGAATCAAATGTAAATGTTTAAAGGGATACTTCAGGATTATGGCAATGAGGCCATTTACTTCTCCAGAGTCAGATGAACCGGTGGATACCATTTGAGGTAGTTTCCAGAGTCAGATGAACCGGTGGATACCATTTGAGGTAGTTTCCAGAGTCAGATGAACTGGTGGACACCATTTGAGGTAGTTTCCAGAGTCAGATGAACCGGTGGACACCATTTTAATGTCTCTGTGTCCAGTATGAAGGAAGTTACAGGTAGGTTCGCGAGCCAATGCTAGAAACTTCCTTCATACTGGACACAGAGACATTAAAATGGTGTCCACCAGTTCATCTGACTCTGGAGAAGTAAAGGGCCTCATTGCCAATATCCCAAAGTATCCCTTTAAATGGACTGTATGTGGAACTAATACAATACTGTTAGTTTGACTAGCTTCCAGTCTTCCTAATGCCCGATTTAGGGTTTGACGATCTTGGAGGAAATGTAACTAACCACTGATTCTGGTCTCCCTACAGACGTCCTTCATGAATGCAGACTGCTGAACAACAGAGCAGCACATGTCATCTCACAGACAGAGAGATCTCTGAGCCTCAAGAACCAGCCAAAGCAGTACACTGTTTAAATGTGCACCAAAGCAGTACTCTGATTAAAATGCAGTTTAAAACAGGCAACATTGATTGTGAAGTGTGTTTGTGATATGTGTTACTTACATGAAACTATGTCATGGCTTCATGTATAGTTGTGTTTGTTTAAATGATGTTGTTTTATGGTTCGAATCCAGCGGCCGCGACCGGGAGACCCATGGGGCGGCGCACAATTGGCCCAGCGTCGTCCAGGGTAGGGGAGGGAATGGCCGGCAGGGATGTAGCTCAGTTGGTAGAGCATGGCGTTTGCAATGCCAGGGTTGTGGGTTCGATTCCCACGGGGGGTCAGTATGAAAAATAAAAAAATAATGGATGCACTCACTAACTGTAAGTCGCTCTGTTAAGAGCGTCTGTTAAATGACTAAAATGTAAATGTATATCTGAATGCTTGACCCAGTGCCAGAACCTTGACATGCTCAGCGTGACGTTGCAGACAGACAGTGCTGCATAGTAAGACCTTAGAGAATACTTAACTACCCCTGAGTAAAGCCTCCTACCCCTAGAGTCTAGTCTAGTGTAGCCTATGTAAAGCCTCCTACCCCTAGAGTCTAGTCTAGTGTAGCCTCCTACCCCTAGAGTCTAGTCTAGTGTAGCCTATGTAAAGCCTCCTACCCCTAGAGTCTAGTCTAGTGTAGCCTATGTAAAGCCTCCTACCCCATAGAGTCTAGTCTAGTGTAGCCTATGTAAAGCCTCCTACCCCTAGAGTCTAGTCTAGTGTAGCCTATGTAAAGCCTCCTACCCCTAGAGTCTAGTCTAGTGTAGCCTATGTAAAGCCTCCTACCCCTAGAGTCTAGTCTAGTGTAGCCTCCTACCCCTAGAGTCTAGTCTAGTGTAGCCTATGTAAAGCCTCCTACCCCTAGAGTCTAGTCTAGTGTAGCCTATGTAAAGCCTCCCTACCCCATAGAGTCTAGTCTAGTGTAGCCTATGTAAAGCCTCCTACCCCTAGAGTCTAGTCTAGTGTAGCCTCCTACCCCTAGAGTCTAGTCTAGTGTAGCCTATGTAAAGCCTCCTACCCCTAGAGTCTAGTCTAGTGTAGCCTATGTAAAGCCTCCTACCCCCTAGAGTCTAGTCTAGTGTAGCCTATGTAAAGCCTCCTACCCCTAGAGTCTAGTCTAGTGTAGCCTCCTACCCCTAGAGTCTAGTCTAGTGTAGCCTATGTAAAGCCTCCTACCCCTAGAGTCTAGTCTAGTGTAGCCTATGTAAAGCCTCCTACCCCTAGTCTAGTGTAGCCTATGTAAAGCCTCCTACCCCCTAGAGTCTAGTCTAGTGTAGCCTATGTAAAGCCTCCTACCCCTAGAGTCTAGTCTAGTGTAGCCTATGTAAAGCCTCCTACCCCTAGAGTCTAGTCTAGTGTAGCCTATGTAAAGCCTCCTACCCCTAGTCTAGTGTAGCCTATGTAAAGCCTCCTACCCCCTAGAGTCTAGTCTAGTGTAGCCTATGTAAAGCCTCCTACCCCTAGAGTCTAGTCTAGTGTAGCCTATGTAAAGCCTCCTACCCCTAGTCTAGTGTAGCCTATGTAAAGCCTCCTACCCCTAGAGTCTAGTCTAGTGTAGCCTATGTAAAGCCTCCTACCCCTAGAGTCTAGTCTAGTGTAGCCTATGTAAAGCCTCCTACCCCTAGAGTCTAGTCTAGTGTAGCCTATGTAAAGCCTCCTACCCCTAGAGTCTAGTCTAGTGTAGCCTCCTACCCCTAGAGTCTAGTCTAGTGTAGCCTATGTAAAGCCTCCTACCCCTAGAGTCTAGTCTAGTGTAGCCTATGTAAAGCCTCCTACCCCCTAGAGTCTAGTCTAGTGTAGCCTATGTAAAGCCTCCTACCCCCTAGAGCAGTCCTTCTCAAATAGTGGGGCGTGCCCCCCTGGGGGGGCTCGGTGCGATGCCAGGGGGGGCGCGTGTGACCCCGGGAAACATGCTTTTTTTTGCCGCAGGGAGTAGGTTTTTTTTTGCACCGAACAAGAGCACACAGCACAGAGCAGGAGATATGAAGTGCAGATAACAAACCCTTAAGAGACACCATGGAAACATATCTAACAGGGATGAAAAGAAAGGCGGAGAGAGACGGAGATAATGAGACAAACGTAAGTCTCCCGAAAGCTAAGACAAGGAAAGATGACGAAGCGTATGTAGCGCTTGGCTTCACTGTGACTACGGTGGGAGACGAGGAAAGACCGGTATGTTTACTGTGTCTAAAAATGTTGGCAGCGGACAGCATGAAGCCAAATAAATTAAGGCGTCACTTAAAGACATTACACCCCAATCACGCTGATAAGCCGCTTGAGTTTTTTCAGCGAAAACGTGCCGAATATTGCCAACAATTGTCCCGCTTTGTGAATGCTACTTCAGTAAACCAGCGAGCACTGTTAGCATCATATAAGGTGGCGTACCAAATTGCTCAGTGCAAAAAATAACACTCCATAGCAGAGGAGCTGACTGCCTGCAGCATTAGACATGGTCTCTGTCATGCTGGATGACGCAAGTGCTGCAAAAATAAAAACTATCCCTCTGTCCAATGACACTGTCGCCAGACGTATAAATGACATTGCTAACGATCTTAAAGAACAGCTGGTAGATAAACTCAAAGACAAACGTTTTGCCTTACAGTTCGATGAAGCAACTGACAGCAACAAAGACTGTTTGTTTATCGCTTATGTACGTTTTGACATGACAAACTCAATGTGTGAGGATCTACTTTTTTGTTAATATGTCAGAGACAGAGCCACAGCTGAAGAGCTATTCAAAATGCTGGACTGCTTCCTGACTGAGAATGGGCTAAAGTGGGAGAACTGCATTGGTGTTTGCAGTGATGGTGCACAGACCATGGCAGGGATGAGAAAAGGACTTTGGGCACTCATCAAGAAGGCCTCACCTAATGCTGAGTGGACACACTGTGTTATACACAGAGAAGCACTGGCATCAAGGCACCTTTCCTCTGAATTAAGTGAGGTTATGACTGACATTGTAGGTGTAGTCAAAGACCAGACCACTAAAAACAAGAGTCTTCTCTGCTATCTGTGAGGAGATGGGAGCTGAACATCAAGCTGTGCTGTTTCACAGTGAAGCAAGGTGGCTGTCACGAGGAAAAGTCTTGTCCCGAGTTTTTGAGCTCAGAGAGCAGATAAGAATGTTTTCGGAGCAAGAGCACAAGTATGACCTCGCAGAAAAATTTAGTGATGAGAACTTCCTGGCAAAACTGGCCTACCTGAGTGACATATTTGGAAAGCTAAATGAACTAAATCTACAGCTTCAAGGGAAAGATAAACACCTCCCTCAGGTCACAGACAAGATCAGCTCTTTCACTCGAAAGCTTGCAATGTGGGGCAGGCGACTTGATGAAGGAAATACTGATTGATTTGAGAACCTGCATGAATTTGTTGACACTACTGACTATGATGCCACCTCAGTGATTCCATATATTAAGGAGCATATTTCATCACTGATGGGATTCTTTAAAAAGTACTTCCCTGAAAACAGTTCCCAATATGACTGGGTGAGAGATCCTTTCAATGCACCAGCTCCAACTGGTTTCAGCTCTGCAGAGGAGGACCAGTTTATTGATATGACGTCTGACTCCACATTGAGACTGAGGTTCACATCACAGACACTGAGTGAATTCTGGCTGAGTGTAGAGAGGCAGTATCCACTCTTAGGGCAGAGGGCCATGGGCATTCTTCTTCCTTTTGCAACATCTTATCTTTGTGAGACTGGCTTCTCTGCTGTTGCTGCACTGAAGACCAAGTACAGGTCCCAGCTAAACATTGAGCAGGAGCTGAGAGTTGCAGTATCATGCTTCAAACCCTGTTTCGAAAAGTTGTGCACTGCAAAACGTGCTCATTGTAGCCATTAATCCTGACTTCCTCATTAAGTATTTTCTGTTACAGACTAAAAAACAATGTTAATAAAGTTATTCTTTGTTGTAAGTTGATCTATATTTCTTTCTTTATTCTTCTTATTTCTTTCTTTATTCTGTTTTCTTTAATGTTAATAAGGATACAATGTTATGCAGAGGTGTACCGGTACTTATAACAATTTTATAGACAAATGATACTATTTACAGTCGCGGCGGAAAGTTTGGGGGGGGCGAAATGTTTACTTCTTCCTAGGGGGGGCGTAACATAAAATAATTGAGAAGCACTGCCCTAGAGTCTAGTCTAGTGTAGCCTATGTAAAGCCTCCTACCCCATAGAGTCTAGTCTAGTGTAGCCTATGTAAAGCCTCCTACCCCTAGAGTCTAGTCTAGTGTAGCCTATGTAAAGCCTCCTACCCCTAGAGTCTAGTCTAGTGTAGCCTATGTAAAGCCTCCTACCCCTAGAGTCTAGTCTAGTGTAGCCTATGTAAAGCCTCCTACCCCCTAGAGTCTAGTCTAGTGTAGCCTATGTAAAGCCTCCTACCCCTAGAGTCTAGTCTAGTGTAGCCTATGTAAAGCCTCCTACCCCCTAGAGTCTAGTCTAGTGTAGCCTCCTACCCCTAGAGTCTAGTCTAGTGTAGCCTATGTAAAGCCTCCTACCCCTAGAGTCTAGTCTAGTGTAGCCTCCTACCCCCTAGAGTCTAGTCTAGTGTAGCCTCCTACCCCTAGAGTCTAGTCTAGTGTAGCCTATGTAAAGCCTCCTACCCCTAGAGTCTAGTCTAGTGTAGCCTCCTACCCCTAGAGTCTAGTCTAGTGTAGCCTATGTAAAGCCTCCTACCCCTAGAGTCTAGTCTAGTGTAGCCTCCTACCCCTAGAGTCTAGTCTAGTGTAGCCTATGTAAAGCCTCCTACCCCTAGAGTCTAGTCTAGTGTAGCCTCCTACCCCTAGAGTCTAGTCTAGTGTAGCCTATGTAAAGCCTCCTACCCCTAGAGTCTAGTCTAGTGTAGCCTCCTACCCCTAGAGTCTAGTCTAGTGTAGCCTATGTAAAGCCTCCTACCCCTAGAGTCTAGTCTAGTGTAGCCTCCTACCCCTAGAGTCTAGTCTAGTGTAGCCTATGTAAAGCCTCCTACCCCTAGAGTCTAGTCTAGTGTAGCCTCCTACCCCTAGAGTCTAGTCTAGTGTAGCCTATGTAAAGCCTCCTACCCCTAGAGTCTAGTCTAGTGTAGCCTATGTAAAGCCTCCTACCCCCTAGAGTGTCTTCTAGTGTAGCCTCCTACCCCTAGAGTCTAGTCTAGTGTAGCCTATGTAAAGCCTCCTACCCCTAGAGTCTAGTCTAGTGTAGCCTATGTAAAGCCTCCTACCCCCTAGAGTGTCTTCTAGTGTAGCCTATGTAAAGCCTCCTACCCCCTAGAGTGTCTTCTAGTGTAGCCTTCTACAGACTTCTACCCACAAAGACTACAAAGGGAAGCACAGCCGCGAGCTGCCCAGTGACACAAGCCTACCAGACGAGCTAAACCACTTCTATGCTCGCTTCGAGGCAAGCAACACTGAAGCATGCATGAGAGCACCAGCTGTTCCGGACGACTATGTGATCACGCTCTCCGTAGCCGATGTGAGTAAGACTTTTAAGCAAGTCAACATTCACAAGGCCGCTGGGCCAGACGGATTACCAGGGCGTGTACTCCGAGCATGTGCTGACCAACTGGCAAGTGTCTTCACTGACATTTTCAACATGTCCCTGACCGAGTCTGTAATACCAACATGTTTCAAGCAGACCACCATAGTCCCCGTGCCCAAGAACTCTAAGATAACCTGCCTAAATGACTACCGACCCGTAGCACTGACGTCTGTAGCCATGAAGTGCTTTGAAAGACTGGTCATGGCTCACATCAACAGCATAATCCCAGAAACCCTAGACCCACTCCAATTTGCATACCGCCCCAACAGATCCACAGATGATGCAATCTCTATCGCACTCCACACTGCCCTTTCCCACCTGGACAAGAGGAACACCTACGTGAGAATGCTATTCATTGACTACAGCTCAGCATTCAACACCATAGTGCCCTCTAAGCTCATCACTAAGCTAAGGATCCTGGGACTAAACACCTCCCTCTGCAACTGGATCCTGGACTTCCTGACGGGCCGCCCCAGGTGGTAAGGGTAGGTAACAACACATCTGCCACACTGATCCTCAACACGGGGGCCCCTCAGGGGTGCGTGCTCAGTCCCCTCCTGTACTCTCTGTTCACCCATGACTGCATGGCCAGGCACGACTCCAACACCATCATTAAGTTTGCCGACGACACAACAGTGGTAGGCCTGATCACCGACAACGATGAGACAGCCTATAGGGAGGAGGTCAGAGATCTGGCCGTGTGGTGCCAGGACAACAACCTCTCCCTCAACGTGACCAAGACAAAGGAGATGATTGTGGACTACAGGAAAAAAAAAGAGGACTGAGCACGCCCCCATTCTCATCGACGGGGCTGTAGTGGAACAGGTTGAGAGCTTCAAGTTCCTTGGTGTCCACATCACCAACGAACTATCATGGTCCAAGCACACCAAGACAGTCGTGAAGAGGGCACGACAAAGCCTATTCCCCCTCAGGAGACTAAAAAGATTTGGCATGGGTCCTCAGATCCTCAAAAATTCTACAGCTGCACCATCGAGAGCATCCTGACTGGTTGCATCACCGCCTGGTATGGCAACTGCTTGGCCTCTGACCGCAAGGCACTACAGAGGGTAGTGCGTACGGCCCAGTACATCACTGGGGCAAAGCTCCCTGCCATCCAAGACCTCTATACCAGGCGGTGTCAGAGGAAGGCCCTCAAAATTGTCAAAGACTCCAGCCACCCTAGTCATAGACTGTTCTCTCTGCTACCGCACGGCAAGCGGTACCGGAGTGCCAAGTCTAGGTCCAAAAGACTTCTCAACAGCTTCTACCCACAAGCCATAAGACTCCTGAACAGCTAATCATGGCTACCCGGACTATTTGCACTGCCCCCCACCCCATCCTTTTTACGCTGCTGCTACTCTGTTAAGTATTTATGCATAGTCACTTTAACTCTACCCACATGTACATATTACCTCAACTACCTCAACTAGCCGGTGCCCCCGCACATTGACTCTGCACCGGTACCCCCCTGTATATATAGCCTCCCTACTGTCACTTTATTTTACTTCTGCTCTTTGTTTTTCTCAACACTTTTTTTGTTGTTGTTTTATTCTTACTTTTTTTGTTTAAAATAAACGCACTGTTGGTTAAGGGCTGTAAGTAAGCATTTCACTGTAATGTCTGCACTTGTTGTATTCGGCGCATGTGACCAATAAAATTTGATTTGATTTGATTTGATTTGACTATAGACTTCTACCCACTGAGAGATATGTTGCCTACAGGCTCCAGATCCAACCAACTCTGTGGGTTCAGACCCATTGTCTTACGTCAGATAGCGTGACGATTCCGCCTATCGTCTGTTGAGGGACGAGCGTTGCGTAGGAGTGACGCCACCTGAAGTAAGACAATGGATCCATACTGACACCACTCAGGTGGCACTAGGTGCTAACTGAGCTCTCTATGCCCAGTGCTGTGCGTTGGTGATGCTGAGCTCTCTATGCCCAGTGCTGTGCGTTGGTGATGCTGAGCCATCCTTCTATTACAACTTACTGCGCTCTCTATGCCCAGTGCGGTGCGTTGGTGATGCTGAGCTCTCTATGCCCAGTGCGGTGCGTTGGTGATGCTGAGCTCTCTATGCCCAGTGCGGTCCGTTGGTGATGCTGAGCTCTCTATGCCCAGTGCGGTGCGTTGGTGATGCTGAGCTCTCTATGCCCAGTGCGTTGGTGATGCTGAGCTCTCTATGCCCAGTGCGATGCGGTGGTGATGCTGAGCCATCCTGCTATTACAACTTAGTCAGTTATTACTGGAGCATTGGGACATGTTGTAAACCTAGCGACATTATCAAAGCTTTTCCATATTGCACTGCTTATTGATCATTGATGGGGAAGGGTTTGTCACATGTTCTATTATGCTGACACTGGGAGTGCTGCTTATGTAATGAATTAAGTCTGCACAGCTTGGTTTGATTGAGTTGTTTCTACTAGTTTTGATACCATTAATAAGGCCAACACCGACAGTACATGGAAAATACTAACTATATCTGGCATTAAAATGACTAATAAAATGGCGGAACTGCTGGTTTTGTTCCAGACCTTTTATTTCTGCCGTTTTTTGGTTGTTGGGGATAGATTCACAGGGCAGCTGCTCACACAAACACACACACAGCTACCACCTGCTTATTAACTAGCTCAGTTGGCCCTGTTGTGGTGAATACTAGTTTTTTTCAATTCTCATACCAATGTTACTTTTTTTCAACACATATACTGTTTGAGATAATTGTCATTATTTAATAATCTTCAATGGCATGTACAGTATAATGTATGATTAAGGGCAGTGTGTGTATTAAATGCATTGACAGCAGTTGAATAGGCCTTGATGCCGATAATGTGGTCGGAGGCTCCATATGGTGCGGAGCTCTGTACTGCACTGCCGCGCGCCTCCCGGAGGGCTCCGCATTGACGTGGTTGGTTGACGGTAGGTGGGGGCGGGAGGTCCTGTATAAACACAAACTCACTTCCTTGCCAACTTCCTTCACAACAGCTCTGTGCTGCTCCACGAAGCGCAAAAAGTATGAATGCCCTGACTTCTGCAGAGGCCATATCACCGTAAATGCTGCACGGCCAATGCAGACGTCGGGTTGACGGTGCAGCGATGTCCTCACATGTCCCAGGTTGCCAGATTGGAGAGCATTCTTGAGTTGGGTTCTAGCTGGACACTGAACTGAAAGAAAGTGATTGGAATGAGATGGGATACATTAGATACAATAGAACAATACAACAGTCCATCATTATTAGCTACATTAAATAAATAATACATATTGCATTGCATTACAATGTATCCTTATTGTAAACCAATATGTCATTTCAAAAACATTATTCTGGAAAATATTTTCCATGTTTTATCCAGACTATCATGTGGTCAATGAAGCATCCTTTGGTTGTGATGGCTTATATTTTACATTTTAGTTATTTAGCAGACGCTCTTATCCAGAGCGATTTACAATTAGTGAGTGCATACATTTTTTTTTTTCATACTGGCCCCCCGTGGGAATCGAACCCACAACCCTGGCGTTGCAAACGCCATGCTCTACCAACTGAGCTACATCCCTGCCGGCCATTCCCTCCCCTACCCTGGACGATGCTGGGCCAATTGTGCGCCGCCCCATGGGTCTCCCGGTCGCGGCCGGCGACGGACTCAACTGTTGACAAGCGCCGCTGACTATTTTGGCTATTGCGTCTCAAAAAGGACAAACGATACTATTGCCGCATTTTCTTGTTTTTCTAGGAGAACCGAAGAAGTGTTCTCGCATTCTCCCTTTACGCCGAAACCACACAGAGAGACGCAGTCAACGGCGTCAAAATGTGGTGCGAGTAGAGAGCGTCAATTCCCATACACTGCGTAGCGTATGCCAACGTATTGTCACGAGAATCCATAATAAACAGTTGTATTTGTTATGTTCGCTATGTTGCCCTTGTGAATGATTGTTGTGCGTTCCTTTTGACTCACCTTATAGCCTATGTCCTACGGAGCCACCGTACCTGCCTCCTGTTATGTTGGCTCAGGAACACCATGAGGAGAGCTGTAGCGAATAAGCCTACAACCCCAGCGGTTTATAAAGTCTCCTTCTTTCTACAACAGTATTCTCTCTTGAACGGAGGTCCTCGAGTTTTTCTGATTACACTGATAAAATCACCAATGTCTCTATTAAATTCGTTTCTTATATTTCTTTGTGCGTTGATTGGGGGAGAGCAGCTTGCAATCAACAGAAACGGTTGCTCTGAAACAGTCTCAAAAGAGAAGTGGATAATGAAAATAGAAGTGTCAGGGAAGAATGGACAGAGTAATAGGCGTTCTTACCATATTTCTCCAATGTCAAACCAGGGTGTCTTGTTTGCAACGAAACGGTTGCCATTTTTGCTAATAATTAAATATTAGACATCCTTATGAATCTAAGCATGGCACTTTCAAAAGGTACCTTTCCACCCAGACAGAGACTCGACCTCACGCAGAAAAAGTTAAGCTTCAACTGCTGGCTACTCGTCGGTTTCTTATCCCAAACAACAGAAGTGCTTCCCTGGATTTAAACATCTTCTCTTTCCAGAAAGCGAAAAGCTCAATTAATAGAGACAGAATAGCAAAGTAAAATTGTTTGTCTCCTCAAATGGAGGGCCGCAGCTCAGCTTCAGAATGTCATCGAGACGAATCAATATATCCCCATATGGATCAGTCATGTCTTTTGTGGGCATGTTAAAGCTTGTTTCTAGCATAAGGCATCACGGAGTTAAACATTGTTATAGAACCCTTTATATTATCTATACTGACACATCTATGGATAGCATAATAGGGTCTGTCAAACAGGCAGGGAATAGGAAGAAATAGGCTCCAAAAAAGCCCAATTGTTGTTGTAATAGATCAGCTTTAATATTGCAGATAGAATGTAACTTCCATTGTTGTTAGTGAAGTGGAATAAAAATGAAGACAATTGTTGAAATGAATTACGTTCAGCACCATTTGCTGTCCACCTCTGTTTGATTACGCCTCCGTCGCTGTAAAGCTGATGTCTGCTTGCTGGCCTTTTTAGTTGACTTTCTCTTGCACTCTCTCTCTGAGGGGTGACAGCCTCCATCCTAGATGGAGGGGTGCTACAGGACCAAGCCTGGCCTGCTGAGGAGTGATGGACTCCATCCTAGCTGGAGGGGTGTTACAGGACCAAGCCTGGCCTGCTGAGGAGTGATGGACTCCATCCTAGCTGGAGGGGTGCTACAGGGCCTGGCCTGCTGAGGAGTGACGGACTCCATCCTAGCTGGAGGGGTGTTACAGGACCAAGCCTGGCCTGCTGAGGAGTGATGGACTCCATCCTAGATGGAGGGGTGCTACAGACCAAGCCTGGCCTGCTGAGGAGTGATGGACTCCATCCTAGCTGGAGGGGTGCTACAGGACCAAGCCTGGCCTGCTGAGGAGTGATGGACTCCATCCTAGCTGGAGGGGTGTTACAGGACCAAGCCTGGCCTGCTGAGGAGTGATGGACTCCATCCTAGCTGGAGGGGTGCTACAGGACCAAGCCTGGCCTGCTGAGGAGTGATGGACTCCATCCTAGCTGGAGGGGTGTTACAGGACCAAGCCTGGCCTGCTGAGGAGTGATGGACTCCATCCTAGCTGGAGGGGTGCTCTCATCTTATCTACCAACATAGACAGGGCTCTAACTCCTCTAGCTCCACAATGAGACAGGGTGCAGGCCAGGCAGCAGGCTGTTAGCCAGCCCAATGAGACAGGGTGCAGGCCAGGCAGCAGGCTGTTAGCCAGCCCAATGAGACAGGGTGCAGGCCAGGCAGCAGGCTGTTAGCCAGCCCAATGAGACAGGGTGCAGGCCAGGCAGCAGGCTGTTAGCCAGCCCAATGAGACAGGGTGCAGGCCAGGCAGCAGGCTGTTAGCCTCCCCAATGAGACAGGGTGCAGGCCAGGCAGCAGGCTGTTAGCCTCCCCCAATGAGACAGGGTGCAGGCCAGGCAGCAGGCTGTTAGCCAGCCCAATGAGACAGGGTGCAGGCCAGGCAGCAGGCTGTTAGCCTCCCCAATGAGACAGGGTGCAGGCCAGGCAGCAGGCTGTTAGCCAGCCCAATGAGACAGGGTGCAGGCCAGGCAGCAGGCTGTTAGCCAGCCCAATGAGACAGGGTGCAGGCCAGGCAGCAGGCTGTTAGCCTCCCCAATGAGACAGGGTGCAGGCCAGGCAGCAGGCTGTTAGCCTCCCCAATGAGTCAGGGTGCAGGCCAGGCAGCAGGCTGTTAGCCTCCCCAATGAGACAGGGTGCAGGCCAGGCAGCAGGCTGTTAGCCTCCCCAATGAGACAGGGTGCAGGCCAGGCAGCAGGCTGTTAGCCAGCCCAATGAGACAGGGTGCAGGCCAGGCAGCAGGCTGTTAGCCTCCCCAATGAGACAGGGTGCAGGCCAGGCAGCAGGCTGTTAGCCAGCCCAATGAGACAGGGTGCAGGCCAGGCAGCAGGCTGTTAGCCTCCCCAATGAGACAGGGTGCAGGCCAGGCAGCAGGCTGTTAGCCAGCCCAATGAGACAGGGTGCAGGCCAGGCAGCAGGCTGTTAGCCAGCCCAATGAGACAGGGTGCAGGCCAGGCAGCAGGCTGTTAGCCTCCCCAATGAGACAGGGTGCAGGCCAGGCAGCAGGCTGTTAGCCTCCCCAATGAGACAGGGTGCAGGCCAGGCAGCAGGCTGTTAGCCAGCCCAATGAGACAGGGTGCAGGCCAGGCAGCAGGCTGTTAGCCTCCCCAATGAGACAGGGTGCAGGCCAGGCAGCAGGCTGTTAGCCTCCCCAATGAGACAGGGTGCAGGCCAGGCAGCAGGCTGTTAGCCAGCCGGCCAGCTTAGTGGAGTCTGCCACTAGCACAGTCAGTGTAGTCAGCTCAGCTATCCCCCATTGAGACCGTGTCTGTGCCTCGATCTAGGTTGAGCAAAACTAAACATGGCGGTGTTCGCCTTAGCAATCTCACTGGAATAAAGACCTCCTCCATTCATGTCATTATTGAAAGAGATTGTGATATCTCACATCTCAAAATAGGGCTACTTAATGTTAGATCCCTCACTTCCAAGGCAGTTATGGTCAATGAACTAATCACTGATCATAATCTTGATGTGACTGACTGAAACATGGCTCAAGCCTGATGAATTGACTGTGTTAAATGAGGCCTCTCCTCCTGGTTACACTAGTGACCATATCCCCCCTGCATCCCGCAAAGGCGGAGGTGTTGCTAACATTTATGATAGCAAATGTCAATTTACCCAAAAGAAAAAGACTGCATTTTCGTCTTTTGAGTTTCTAGTCATGAAATCTATGCAGCCTACTCAATCACTTTTTATAGCTACTGTTTACAGGCCTCCTGGGCCATAAACAGAGTTCCTCACTGAGTTCCCTGAATTCCTATCGGACCTTGTAGTCATGGCAGATAATATTCAAATTTTTGGTGACTTTAATATTCACATGGAAAAGTCCACAGACCCACTCCAAAAGGCTTTTGGAGCCATCATCGACTCAGTGGGTTTTGTCCAACATGTCTCTGGACCTACTCATTGCCACAGTCATACCTTGGATCTAGTTTTGTCCCGTGGAATAAATATTGTGGATCTAAATGTTTTTCCTCATAACCCTGGACTATCGGACCACCATCTAATTACGTTTGCAATCGCAACAAATAATCTGCTCAGACCCCAACCAAGGACCTTCAAAAGCCGTGCTATAAATTATCGGACAACCCAAAGATTCCTAGAGGCCCTTCCAGACTCCCTCCACCTCCCCAAGGACGTCGGAGTGCAAACATCAGTTAACGACCTAACTGAGGATCTAAATGTAACCTTGCGAAATACCCTAGATGCAGTCGCACCCCTAAAAACAAAAAAACATTTGACACAAGAAATTAGCTCCCTGGTATCCAGAAAATAACCGAGCCCTGAAGCAAGCTTCCAGAAAATTGGAACGGAAATGGCGCTGAACCAACCTGGAAGTCTTCCTACTAGCTTGGAAAGAAAGTACAGAGCAATATCGAAGAGCCCTCACTGCTGCTCGATCATCCTATTTTTCCAACCTAATTGAGGAGAATAAGAACGATCCAAAATTATTTGATACTGTCGCAAAGCTAACTAAAAAGCAGCATTCATCAAGAGAGGATGCCTTTCATTTCAGCAGTGATGAATTCATGAACTTCTTCGACGAAAAGATAATGATCATTAGAAAGCAAATTACGGACTCCTCTTTGAATCTGCGTATTTCTCCAAAGCTCAGCTGTCCTGAGTCTGCACAAAACTGCCAGGACTTGGGATCAATGGACTCTTGACAGGACTCTTGACACATTCATGAAAATAGTCATGGCCTCTAAACCGTCAAGCTGCATACTGGACCCTATTCCAACTAAACTACTGAAAGAGCTACTTCCTGTGCTTGGCCCTCCTATGTTGAACATAATAAATGGCTCCCTATCCACTGGATGTGAACCAAACTCACTAAAAGTGGCAGTAATAAAGCCTCTCTTGAAAAAGCCAAACCTTGACCCAGAAAATGTAATAGACTATCGGCCTATATCGAATCTCCCATTCCTCTCTTTAGAAAAAGCTGTTATGCAGCAACTCACTGCCTTCCTGAAGACAAATAATGTATATGAAACACTTCAGTCTGGTTTTAGACCCCATCATAGCACTGAGACTGCACTCGTGAAGGTGGTAAATGACCTTTTAATGGCGTCAGACCAAGGCTCTGCATCTGTCCTCGTGCTACTAGACCTTAGTGCTGGATTTGACACCATCGATCACCACATTCCTTTGGAGAGATTGGAAACCTTAATTGGTCTACACGGACAAGTTCTTGCCTGGTCTAGATCTTATCTGTCTGAAAGATATCAGTTCGTCTCTGTGGAGGGTTTGTCCTCTGACAAATCATTTGTAAGTTTTGGTGTTCCTCAAGGTTCCGTTTTAGGACCACTGTTGTTTTCACTATATATTCTACCTCTTGGTGATGTCATTCGGAAACACAATGTTAACTTTCACTGCTATGCGGACGACACACAGCTGGACATTTTGATGAAACATGGTGAAGCCCCAAAATGTCCTTCCCTGGAAGCCTGTGTTTCAGACATAAGGAAGGATGGCGGCAAATGTTTTACTTTTAAACACGGACAAAACAGAGATGCTAGTTCTAGGTCCCAAGAAACAAAGAGATCTTCTGTTGGATCTGACAATTCATCTTGATGGTTGTACAGTCGTCTCAAAAAAAACTTTGAAGGACCTCAGACCCTGATCTCTCTTTTGACGAACATATCAAGAATATTTCAAGGACAGCTTTTTTCCATCTTCGTAACATTGCAAAAATATAAACATTTTGTCCAAAAATGATGCAGAAAAGCTAATCCATGCTTTTGTCACTTCTAGATTAGACTACTGCAATGCTCTACTCTCCTGCTACCAGGATAAAGCACTAAATAAACTTCAGTTAGTGCTAAACACGGCTGCTAGAATCTTGACTAGAACCAAGAAATGTGATCATATTACTCCAGTGCTAGCCTCTCTACACTGGCTTCCTGTTAAGGCTAGGGCTGATTTCAAGGTTTTACAGCTAACCTACAAAGCATTACATGGGCTTGCTCCTACCTATCTCTCCGATTTGGTCCTGCCGTACATACCTACACGTACGCTACGGTCACAAGACGCAGGCCTCCTTATTGTCCCTAGAATTTCTAAGCAAACAGCTGGAGGCAGGGCTTTCTCCTATAGAGTTCAATTTTTATGGAATGGTCTGCCTATCCATGTGAGTGACGCAGACTCGATCTCGACCTTTCAGTCTTTACTGAAGACTCATCTCTTCAGTAGGTCCTATGATTGAGTGTAGTCTGGCCCAGGGGTGCGAAGGTGAACGGCAAGGCACTGGAGCGACAAACCGCCCTTGCTGTCTCTGCCTGGCCGGCTCCCCTCTCTCCACTGGGATTCTCTGCCTTTGACCCTATTACGGGGGCTGAGTCACTGGCTTACTAGTGCTCTTCCATGCCGTCCCTAGGAGGGGTGTGTCACTTGAGTGGGTTAAGTCACTGACGTGATCTTCCTGTCCGGTTTGTCGCCCCCTTGGGCTCGTGCAGTGGAGGAGAACGCATTGCGTTCATCCACCTCTGGCCTGCTGGCTCCCCTACCTCTGCTGAAGCACAGTTCCCGCTCAGCCCAGTCAAAACTGTTCGCTGCTCTGGCACCCCAATGGTGGAACAAGCTCCCTCACGACGCCAGGACAGCGGAGTCACTCACCACCTTCTGGAGACATTTGAAACCCCACCTCTTTAAGGAACACCTGGGATAGGATAAGTAATCGTTCCACCCCCCCTTTACCCCACCCAAAAAAATAAAATAAAAAAATGGTAAAGTGGTTATCCCACTGGCTATAAGGTGAATGCACCAATTTGTAAGTCGCTCTGGATAAGACATCTTGGAGAAAAATCTGGCCTTAATGGCCATGTACTCTTATAATCTCCACCCGGAACAGCCAGAAGGCCACCCCTCAGAGCCTGGTTCCTCTCTAGGTTTCTTCCTAGGTTCCTGCCTTTCTAGGGAGTTTTTCATAGCCACTGTGCTTCCACATCTGCATTGCTTGCTGTTTGGGGTTTTAGGCTGGGTTTCTGTAGAGCACTTTCTGACATCTGCTGATGTGAAAAGGGCGTTATAAATAAATACATTTTGTGGGGCTCTAGATGTGATGACTAGCTTAGAAGGAATGCATTAATGATTAAACATAATGGGTTTGTACTGTACTGATATAAATTGTTTCACATAACAAGTTGTGATTCATGTGAGGAACGTTAGGGGGTAGGATGAGATAAGACTTGTATTTCTCACAGACACGAACACTGCCTCTTTGTGATCTGTGAACCGTCCAAGGACGTAGGTACAGGGGAACAGTATCTATGGGTGCTGACTCTACAGGTTGTGATGATAACAACTTATGCCTGGCAACAGTGTGCAACGGTGGAGCGCCAAGGGTCTGGGACCAGCCTGTGCGCCAACGGATTGGCTGAGTAAGTCTAAACCACGCTCAGTCTCTACCCTGATAGGCCCAGCAGGGAGCGGGAACTATCACTGTCAGGGTATTTAAAGAACAGCCTGTAACAATGGATCAGTTCTCTGAGTGCCCTGCGTGGTATTTCAGTGGACCTGTATATACGAACATAATATTTACCATTGAAGTGTTTTGCATTAATTAAAATACTAGTCTATTGACCTCTTTTGTTCCTAATACCAGATTTGAATTGACGCAACTTAACAATTTGATTGATTGATCTGTTACACAAAACACCAAAAAGTGTAATGACATTTGGGGATTGTCATTAGGGCAGAATTAATGCCTCCACTGCTGTCCACGCGCATCTCGGTGTCCGCCACTCATCTCTGCCTTGGCAACATTTATTTTGGTGTTCTCAGTTGACCCACGTCACATTTTGGAGCGTAAGCTATACAACCAGTTTTCAGGTCCCTTTGCTCATTTTTCATGCCTCTGACATACGGTAATGGTAAATAATGGTGTAATAGCCTACAGGTTTCTTGACATTTTGTTTTCATTATTGTGATAGGCTCATGTTTTACCGGTACGGGCTTACGGGCACTATTTCTGTACCAGACCATACCGCCTTCCTTTCTCCCCTGGTTATTGTTTTCAAATATGTATTTTTGCACTGGCAGCTAAACTTAACACTAAATATACACATTTTAAATATGCATGTCACAATTCCAGACATAAATGCACAAACAGTATTTTCTGGCAATTTAGCTGCTCACTTTACCAGCATTGCTTTGTGTAGACAAGAGAAAAATAGACTTGCTTTCTAATTTGAAGTGCATGATGGCGTTGACACTCACAGGCCCGTCTATTTTCTCTCATTCACTACTTTGCATTTGTTGGTGTAACCATAAGGAGAGGAAGTACAAACCAACGACGCTAGACGGAGAGGAATATGCTTAAGCAAAAGGCAGTTTATTAAACAACAGAGATAGCTGGTACTGCTCAAGCTACATGCATGGACCCATTCAGTTGCCTCTTATGGAGACAGTTGAAAAGGGATCAAAAACAGAGTTTTCAGCATTACTTTATACAATGCAACACAAAGGAAGGGGTCCTTCTTCTAGTCCCTTGATTGGTTCCGGAGGCGTAGGAGGCGGGTCTGCTCTGTCCAGAGTAGAAGCCCCATTTTGTGCACGGCAGAGTCCTCTGCCCTAGGCACCCGACCAGTAGAAAGAAGTGCAGTTTGTGTGTGTGCGTAACTCGTGAGGCATGAGGATGAGTGTGCGTATGCATGGAGATGTGTGTGTGAATGTGTGTATGTTTTCAAAGGAAAGTCTCGTGGGGAGCAACCAGATTGTGGCCTGTGGCGTGGGTGTTGTCCTTGAGAAGATATTGGCTCTGTCCATTGTTCTTGCATAGGAACAGCATTGATTGAAAACAAGCTCCTAACATTAAAATGGGTCATGCACAAGATTTTAGTCAGACCAAGCTATAACATTTTAATATTTACTACGACACATTCTAATTCTAATTCCAGGGTGTGGAAGATCTTAAAAAACACTTTTCGTTTGATTTGGTCTTTAAAAGACCTTCACTTGAAAATCGAGAAAAAAGCGGCAATTGTATTTATTGTTTGTCGATTTTGAGACTATATAGCCAACAGGCCTACACTTCCTCCTCAAAATAGTCAGAATTTCTAAGATAACTGAAGAAATCTATCATTAATTTTTTCATTTTTGCCGAGGAGATCTTAGTAGTGCAATTTTACATCTAACTAATATGTTTGGTGCAGTATTTTGCAATGAAAAAATGTGCATAAAAACGACTCCTCTCTCGTTGAAAGACCCTACTGTTGATCAATCACCCGACGAAGGGGTGTAGACTTCAGCTACCGATTGAGGTTTGCCTCAAGAAAAATGTCGTGTACCCGAACAGCCGAAAAAAGTCCAAAAAGTCCAAAACGAATAAAAACGTTACAGAATGTCCTTATAATAAATGCACGAACGCCCCGAATTGGGGTCTGCATGTGCATTATTGGAATTTAGCTCCCCGGGACCTCCCTCAAAATGGATAAGACATTATAATAAAATAATAATATGCCATTTAGCAGACGCTTTTGTCCAAAGCGACTTACAGTCATGTGTGCATACATTTTTACGTACGCATTGATTGACAGGCAATAAATGAAATGGATAAGGCATTGATTGACAGGCTCGTCCTGATACTGTTTCTAGACGAAACATCCGGCGTCAGTTGGAGCTCCAGAAAGTTCTGGCACAGTCTGCTGCAGTATATAAAGAACCAGACATCTTCCTCCGAGGCAGTATTCAAGACGGCCGTTTACTGGCACTTACGAACAAAAAGGTAAATAGACGACATGTTACTATGGAATTGGAATAGTTTGTTTTCAATATTTTCTGTTCATTAGAACAAGCTCTTCGATAAAAGCCAGATATCGTTGACAACTGCTAGCTAGCTTTGCCTGACGAGATTCTTGTAGGCTACAGTTGCCAACTATATGTGGCTATTTATTTGAAACAACATTGTAACTTGTCAGCATTTCTAGCTCCTTGGTAGCCAATATTCAATATTCGGCTTTTCTTTATCTTCAAAGAGGGAGGTTAGTTTACTTTCTTTTAAGCTAACAGTAATTTATTTGGTGTATCTAATTCTCATGTCTCTGTTAGCTACTACAGATCCTCCCACGAAGATGGTTAAAGAGACAGGTTTCTATGACACTTTAGGTGTGAACCCTAAAGCCACACCAGACGAGATTAAAAAAGCATACAGAAAACTGGCACTGAAATACCACCCGGACAAGAACCCGAATGAAGGAGAGAAGGTAGGCTAACTGTCTGCAGCAGGCCTGTATACATGTCTATTTTAAACAGCACACATGGCTAAATGGCTTCTAGGACTGACAGGGACAGAATGTGAGTAAGGAACCTTCTGGAATGACCTCAGGGGAAGGCGCTATGTGCCAACCTGGTCTCAGAGCGTTTTGTATTATTCTGTACGTATATCCGAGATACTACAGTTAGTATGATATGTTTCGTATGTGTTAATTTGTGGATGTCCATCAGCCGTTTCGTATGATAAGTTACGAATTACATTTCGTACTATATGTTACGAATTTGCAAAACATACACTGAATGTTACATATTTGCAAAAACGTATGTTACAAATTCTGGCTAGGTGGCTAACATTAGATAGCCTAGGGGTTAGGGTTAAGTTTAGGAGTTAGGTTAAAGGGTTAGCTAACATGCTAAGTAGTTGCTAATTAGCTAAAGTTGTCAGTGATGAGATTCGAACTCGCAACCGTTGGCTTGCAAGATGTTCATGTTATACTATATTAAGGTATCTGTGACCAACAGATGCATGTCTGTATTCCCAGTTGTGA
Organism: Coregonus clupeaformis; assembly: GCF_020615455.1. Classification (NCBI taxonomy): domain Eukaryota; kingdom Metazoa; phylum Chordata; class Actinopteri; order Salmoniformes; family Salmonidae; genus Coregonus; species Coregonus clupeaformis. The sequence goes on along the minus strand of NW_025533506.1, from coordinate 359,792 downwards.
AATCCATAGATTACGGCCTAATGAATGTATTTCAATTGACTGATTTCCTTAAATGAACTGTAACTTAGTAAAATCTTTGCAATTGTTGCATTTGTTTTTGTTCAGGATAATTTGGGTGTTTCGGAACAAACGTTTACTATGTTACGTCTAGTCTGAGACCAGGGTGGGATTGCAGCACCACCCCTAACTGTAGCCTTATCTCTGCTCTAGGTTGATTTAAATGTACTGGGTGAACCCTGAAAATAACACGCACCTGTTTGCTATTCAGTTGTTCTCTAGCCTGAAGCCTAAAATGAGTGTTGCTTCTCTGAATAAATAAATCCTTACACAATGATAAATGATTTAACACTGACTAGCTATTTTGATATGGCAGTTAAACAGAAAAATGAGGAAGCTCCACACTAATATTGAAATAAATCTATTCCATCTTTGGTATTGCAGTAAAAGACACACATGTTTAAATGTAGCTACAATTGTCATGGAGTTGGCTATTACGGTATTATAAGAATCCAAAACCTTTTGACATGATGCATGATATTGACATTACATAATGGTCTCTTCCCTCCAGTTCAAGCTGATATCTCAGGCCTACGAGGTTCTGTCAGAGCCCAAGAAGAGGGACCTCTACGACAAGGGGGGAGAGCAGGCTATCAAGGATGGGGGCATGGGGGGAGGAGGTTCCCCTATGGACATATTCAACATGTTCTTTGGAGGCGGAGGCAGAATGCCTCAGCAGAGGGATAGGAGAGGTAATAGGAATGTTACAAATTTACTGTCTCACATTGGGGCGGTTTCCAGGACACAGATTAGTCTTAAATCAGCTTATCACAGTGCCATCCGTTTTGTCTCCAAAGCCCCATACACTACCCACCACTGTGACCTGTACGCTCTCGTTGGCTGGTCCTCACTACATATTCGTCGCCAAACCCACTGGCTCCAGGCCATCTATAAATCACTGCTAGGCAAATCCCCGCCTTATCTTAGCTCATTGGTCACCATAGCAGCACCCACCCGTAGTCTGCGCTCCAGCAGATATATCTCACTGGTCATCCCCAAAGCCAACACCTCCTTTGGCCGCCATTCCTTCCAGTTCTCTGCTGCCAATGACTGGAACGAATTGCAAAAATCTCTGAAGCTGGAGACTCTTATCTCCCTCACTAACTTTAAGCATCAGTTGTCAGAGCACCTTACCGATCACTGCACCTGTACACAGCCCATCTGAAATTAGCCCACCCAACTACCTCATCCCTATATTGTTATTTATTTTGCTCATTTGTACCCCAGTATCTCTATTTGCACATCATCTCTTGCACATCTATCATTTCAGTGTTAATACTAATTGTAATTATTTTGCACTATGGCCTATTTATTGCCTTACCTCCATAACTTGCTACATTTGCACACACTGTATATATATTTTCTGTTGTATTTTTGACTTTATGTTTTGTTTTACCCCATATGTAACTCTGTGTTGTTGTTTTTATCGCACTGCTTTGCTTTATCTTGGCCAGGTCGCAGTTGTAAATGAGAACTTGTTCTCAACTGGCTTACCTGGTTAAATAAAGGTGAAATACAAAAATAAAAATTAAACTAATCCAGGACTAAGAAGCAAGAATCTCCATTGAAAAAGCTTTTTAGTCAAGGATTAGGCTTTGGATAATCTGTGTCCAGGAAACCGCCCATTATATGTTATTTGTGCTACTAAAAAATGAGAAATCATATTGCGTTGTTATTGTGTAGTGATGATTGTGTGTTTGGTCCAGGGAAGAACGTGAAATCATATTGCGTTGTTATTGTGTAGTGATGACTGTGTGTTTGGTCCAGGGAAGAACGTGAAATCATATTGCGTTGTTATTGTGTAGTGATGATTGTGTGTTTGGTCCAGGGAAGAACGTGAAATCATATTGCGTTGTTATTGTGTGTTTGGTCCAGGGAAGAACGTGGTCCATCAGCTCTCTGCGACTCTGGAGGAGATGTACAATGGAACCCAGAGGAAACTGGCCCTGCAGAAAAACGTCATCTGTGAAAAATGTGAAGGTATGTTGAAATCCAATATCGAAACCAAGCTCCCCCCATTATCAGATTTGTAGGAGTACTGATCCAGGATCAGTTTTACCTCTGAAATCATAATGAATAAGAGGGGGTACATGATCCTGGATCAGCACATTTACTCTGAGACGCATTGTGAATATGGGTCCAGGTCTCGTGTCTTCCTTCTGAGTTCCGCCAGGTCTGAAGTCCATTACTCTAACTCTGTTTGTCTATACTTGTACTACAGGTTACGACTCCTAACTCTTGGTTGTCTGTACTACAGGTTACGACTCCTAACTCCTGGTTGTCTGTACTACAGGTTACGACTCCTAACTCTTGGTTGTCTGTACTACAGGTTACGACTCCTAACTCTTGGTTGTCTGTACTACAGGTTACGACTCCTAACTCTTGGTTGTCTGTACTACAGGTTACGACTCCTAACTCTTGGTTGTCTGTACTACAGGTTACGACTCCTAACTCTTGGTTGTCTGTACTGCAGGTTACGGCGGTAAGAAGGGCACCCTGCAGACGTGTGGTTCATGTAAAGGCAGAGGAGTGGAGATCAAGGTGCAGCAACTCGGGCCAGGCATGATACAGCAGATCCAGACCATGTGTGCTGAGTGCCAGGGAGAGGGTGAACGTTTCAACACTAAAGACCGATGCAAGACCTGCAACGGACACAAAGTAGAACGCAAGAAGAAGATTCTAGAGGTTCACATTGACAAAGGTTTGTTTGAGGTCCTCTTCCCTTGTTGGGATGTTTTAAAACGTTTAAAATAAGTGATTTTACTGTACAATACTGAGATGTATAATCCCCAAATGGGAAATAGTTTTCCCCAAATTCCCTAGAGCTTGAATATCAGAAGTTTCAACTTGCTGTAAATAATGGCGTGTCTGGGGCGCCCTCTGGTGGCGTGTCTGGGGCGCCCTCTGGTGGCGTGTCTGGGGCGCCCTCTGGTGGCGTGTCTGGGGCGCCCTCTGGTGGCGTGTCTGGGGCGTGGCGTGTCTGGGGCGTGGCGTGTCTGGGGCGCCCTCTGGTGGCGTGTCTGGGGCGCCCTCTGGTGGCGTGTCTGGGGCGCCCTCTGGTGGCGTGTCTGGGGCGCCCGCTGGTGGCGTGTCTGGGGCGCCCGCTGGTGGCGTGTCTGGGGCGCCCGCTGGTGGCGTGTCTGGGGCGCCCGCTGGTGGCGTGTCTGGGGCGCCCGCTGGTGGCGTGCCTGGGGCGCCCGCTGGTGGCGTGCCTGGGGCGCCCGCTGGTGGCGTGTCTGGGGCGCCCTCTGGTGGCGTGTCTGGGGCGCCCTCTGGTGGCGTGTCTGGGGCGCCCTCTGGTGGCGTGTCTGGGGCGCCCTCACGACAGAAAGGAACAAAGAGATACCAGTGAACTAACCTGTATTACTATGCATCCTGTAGGTATGAAGGGGGGTCAGAAGATAGCATTCCACGGGGAGGGTGACCAGGAGCCTGGTCTGGAACCAGGTGACGTGGTGATCGTGTTGGACCAGCAGGACCACCCAGTGTACCAGAGGCAGGAGGATGACCTGCACATGAAGATGAGCATCAAACTGGTGGAGGCCCTCTGCGGCTTCAAGAAGACAATCCGTACGCTAGATGGCAGGGTGCTCATTATCACCTCTCCACCAGGTAATACATTATAGTGGGTATCATAAGAATTCACCCCCCTTGGATTTCTTAAAATTGGTATTTTGTTACGTTACAGCCTTATTTTAAAATTGATCAACTTGGTTTTTTCCTCATCAATCTACACACAATACCCCATAATGACAAAGCAAAAACAGGTTTTTAGATTTTTTTTTCAAATGTATTGAAAATAAAAACATACCTTATTTACATAAGTATTAAGACCCTTTGCTATGAGACTCAATTGAGCTCAGGTGCATCCTATTTTCATTGATCATCCTTGAGATGTTTCTACAACTTGGAGTCCACCTGTGGTAAATTCAATTGATTTGGAAAGGCACACACCTGTCTATATAAGGTCCAACAGTTGACCGTGCATGTCAGAGCAAAAACCAAGCCATGAGGTCGAAGGAATTGTCCGTAGAGCTCAGAGACAGGATTGTGTCGAGGCACAGATCTGGGGAAGGGTACCAAAAAATGTCTGCAGCATTGAAGGTCCCCAAGAACACCGTGGCCTCCATCATTCTTAAATGAAAGAAGTTTGGAACCACCAAGACTCTTCCTAGAGCTGGCCGCCGGCCAAACTGAGCAATCGGGGGAGAAGGGCCTTGGTCAGGGAGGTGACCAAGAACCCGGTGGTCACTGACAGAGCTCTAGAGTTCCTCTGTGGAGATTGGAGAACCTTCCAGAAGGACAACCATCTCTGCAGCACTCCACCAATCAGGCCTTTATGGTAGAGTGGCCAGACGGAAGCCACTCTTCAGTAAAAGGCATGACAGCCCGCTTGGAGTTTGCCAAAAGACACCTAAATGTCTCTCAGACCATGAGAAACAAGATACTCTGGTCTGATGAAACCAAGATTGAACTCTTTGGCCTGAATGCCAAGCGTCACGTCTGGAGGAAACCTGGCACCATCCCTACGGTGAAGCATGGTGGTGGCAGCATCATGCTTTGGGGATGTTTTTCAGCGGCAGGGAATGCGAGACTAGTCAGGATCGAGGGGAAAGATGACTGGAGCGAAGTACAGAGAGACTCTTGATGAAAACCTGCTCCAGAGCGCTCAGGACCTCAGACTGGGGCGACGGTTCACCTTCCAACAGGACAACAACCCTAAGCACACAGCCAAGACAACGCAGGAGTGGCTTTGGGACAAGTCTCTGAACGTCCTTGAGTGGCCCAGCCAGAGCCCGGGCTTGAACCCGATCGAACATCTCTGGAGCGACGCTCCCCATCCAACCTGACAGAGCTTGAGAGGATCTGCAGAGAAGAATGGGAAAAAACTCCCCAAATACAGGTGTGCCAAGCTTGTAGCGTCATACCCAAGAAGACTTGTCTGTAATCGCTGCCAAAGTACTGAGTAAAGGGTCTGAATACTTACAGTACCAGTCCAAAGTTCGGATCGACTCATTCAAAGGGTTCTTTATTTTAACTATTTTCTACATTGTAGAATAATAGTGAAGACCTCAAACTATGAAATAACACACATGGAATCATGTAGTAACCAAAAAAGTGTTAAACAAATCAAAAAATATATATATTTGAGATTCTTCAAAGTAGCCACTCTTTGCCTTGACAGCTTTGCACTCTCTTGGCATTCTCTCAACCAGCTTCACCTGGAATGCTTTTCCAACAGTCTTGAAGGAGTTCCCACATATGCTGAGCACTTGTTGGCTGCTTTTCCTTCTCTGCAGTCCAACTCATCCCAAACCATCTCGATTGGGTTGAGGTCAGGGGATTGTGGAGGCCAGGTCATCTGATGCAGCACTCTCCTTCTTGGTAAAATGGCCCTTACACAGCCTGGACGTGTGTTTGGTCATTGTCCTGTTGAAAAACGAATGATAGTCCCACTAAGCCCAAACCAGATGGGATGGCGTATCGCTGCAGAATGCTGTGGTAGCCATGCTGGTTAAGTGTGCCTTGAATTCTAAATAAATCACACACAGTGTCACCAGCAAAGCACCCCCACACCATAACACCACCACCTCCATGCTTCACGTTGGGAACCACACATGTAGAGATCATCCGTTCACCTACTCAGCGTCTCACAAGGAAGGACACGGCGGTTGGAACCAAAAATCTAATTTGGACTCGTCAGACCAAAGGACAAATTTCCACTGGTCTAATGTCCATTGCTCATGTTTCTTGGCCCAAGCAGGTCTCTTCTTCTTATTGGTGTCCTTTAGTAGTGGTTTCTTTGCAGCAATTCGACCATGAAGGCCTGATTCACACAGTCCCCTCTGAACAGTTGATGTTGAGATGTGTCTATGACCTGAACTCTGACGCATTTATTTGGGCTGCAATTTCTGAGGCTGGTAACTAATGAACTTATCCTCTGCAGCAGAGGTAACTCTGGGTCTTCCTTTCCTGTGGCGGTCCTCATGAGAGCCAGTTTCATCATAGCGCTTGATGGATTTTGAAACTGCACTTGAAACTTTAGAAGTTCTTAATTTTCCGTATTGACTGACCTTCATGTCTTAAAGTAATGATGGACTGTCATTTGTCTTTGCTTATTTAAGCTGTTCTTGCCATAATATGGACTTAGCCTTATTTGGTAAAAGACCATCTTCTGTATACCCCTCTAGCTTGTCACAACACAACTTAATGCATTTGAGCGAATCAGAAGAAAATAAATTCCACAAATTAACTTTTAACAAGGCACACTAGTTAATTGAAACGCATTCCAGGTGACTACCTCATGAAGCTGGTTGAGAGAATGCCAAGAGTGTGCAAAGCTGTCATCAAGGCAAAGGGTGGCTAGTTCATTAGTTAACTGCACCCTCTCTTAACAAAAACACTTTAATCATTTTTCATATTACATTCACAATCCATATTATGGAAACTTCGTCTATGTAGTGGGTATACTTTCCAAGTTACAGTATGTCTTTTAACATTATTAATGACATCACAAAATAACATTCGTGTTCTATAGATCGCCTCTGACCATTCCCCAAGTTCTACGTTAGAACTATTGTTCCAGTATTCGCTTTAGAACGTGGTAGAGTTTCAGCGGGAAATGGGTCTGTTGAAACAAAGCACATTCCTTTGGTGAATGTGGAGAGCACCGGCCTGGATCTTCTCCCTTGGTTTACAACAGGACGGGAGTTGTTCATTCCTTTGGTGAATGTGGAGAGCACCGGCCTGGATCTTCTCCCCTTGGTTTACAACAGGACGGGAGTTGTTCATTCCTTTGGTGAATGTGGAGAGCACCGGCCTGGATCTTCTCCCTTGGTTTACAACAGGACGGGAGTTGTTCATTCCTTTGGTGAATGTGGAGAGCACCGGCCTGGATCTTCTCCCTTGGTTTACAACAGGACGGGAGTTGTTCATTCCTTTGGTGAATGTGGAGAGCACCGGCCTGGATTTTCTCCCTTGGTTTACAACAGGACGTGAGTTGTTAATCACCACTAGTTCTTTCCTTCCCCCTCTACGGGTGAGCGGGGGTCTGATTTGAAGTTATTCATTGCAAACCTGATCTGACCTATTTGGATTCTCGTGGTCAGTCATGACAATATATTTAAATTGTGCTTGGACCTCCTGGTATCATATAAACACACAAGACATGGAAAAATAAGTAGTTGCAGGAAATGAGCTTCAATATTTTCTCTCCGCTAACGAGGGGTGTGAACAGTTTGGGGTCACATGGATTGCGAGTTTATTACTACACCGATAAATGACAATATCAATCAGGACCTTTGCAACCTAGGAAATGTGTGTGACTGGACCTTCTCAAATAGTACTTGAGTATCTCTGCCCTATTATTTCACTTAGTGAATCCAAGTAATTTATTATGATTTTTTTGTTAAGCAAATGTATACTCCTGAACTTATTTAGGCTTGCCATAACAAGGTAGGTAAATACAACGACACTTTGTTACTTTTTTTAAAAATTAATTTGTCAATTTGTAGAATGTTCTTTTCACCTTGACATTATGGAGTATTATTAGTAGTATAGTATTAGTAGTATTCTGTTTCCCCCCCTAAAATATCACGATTTAAGAACTTCATTCCCACTTTGTAACGCAACATCTTTGTTTCCAGGGAAAGTAGTGAAGGCCAACGATGTGAGGTGTGTTCATAATGAAGGAATGCCCATCCACAGAGACCCTTACGACAGAGGACAGCTCATCATTCATTTCCAGGTTAGTAGGCTCTATTGGCCTGACTAAACTAACACATGATATGTAGCTGCACAGTATGATCCAGGTTAGTAGGCTCTATTGGCCTGACTAAACTAACACATAAGTAGCTGCACAGTATGATCCAGGTTAGTAGGCTCTATTGGCCTGACTAAACACATGATAAGTAGCTGCACAGTATGATCCAGGTTAGTAGGCTCTATTGGCCTGACTAAACACATGATATGTAGCTGCACAGTATGATCCAGGTTAGTAGGCTCTATTGGCCTGACTAAACACATGATAAGTAGCTGCACAGTATGATCCAGGTTAGTAGGCTCTATTGGCCTGACTAAACTAACACATGATAAGTAGCTGCACAGTATGATCCAGGTTAGTAGGCTCTATTGGCCTGACTAAACACATGATAAGTAGCTGCACAGTATGATCCAGGTTAGTAGGCTCTATTGGCCTGACTAAACACATGATATGTAGCTGCACAGTATGATCCAGGTTAGTAGGCTCTATTGGCCTGACTAAACTAACACATGATAAGTAGCTGCACAGTATGATCCAGGTTAGTAGGCTCTATTGGCCTGACTAAACACATGATAAGTAGCTGCACAGTATGATCCAGGTTAGTAGGCTCTATTGGCCTGACTAAACACATGATATGTAGCTGCACAGTATGATCCAGGTTAGTAGGCTCTATTGGCCTGACTAAACTAACACATGATATGTAGCTGCACAGTATGATCCAGGTTAGTAGGCTCTATTGGCCTGACTAAACTAACACATAAGTAGCTGCACAGTATGATCCAGGTTAGTAGGCTCTATTGGCCTGACTAAACACATGATAAGTAGCTGCACAGTATGATCCAGGTTAGTAGGCTCTATTGGCCTGACTAAACACATGATATGTAGCTGCACAGTATGATCCAGGTTAGTAGGCTCTATTGGCCTGACTAAACACATGATAAGTAGCTGCACAGTATGATCCAGGTTAGTAGGCTCTATTGGCCTGACTAAACTAACACATGATAAGTAGCTGCACAGTATGATCCAGGTTAGTAGGCTCTATTGGCCTGACTAAACACATGATAAGTAGCTGCACAGTATGATCCAGGTTAGTAGGCTCTATTGGCCTGACTAAACACATGATATGTAGCTGCACAGTATGATCCAGGTTAGTAGGCTCTATTGGCCTGACTAAACTAACACATGATAAGTAGCTGCACAGTATGATCCAGGTTAGTAGGCTCTATTGGCCTGACTAAACACATGATAAGTAGCTGCACAGTATGATCCAGGTTAGTAGGCTCTATTGGCCTGACTAAACACATGATATGTAGCTGCACAGTATGATCCAGGTTAGTAGGCTCTATTGGCCTGACTAAACTAACACATGATATGTAGCTGCACAGTATGATCCAGGTTAGTAGGCTCTATTGGCCTGACTAAACTAACACATGATATGTAGCTGCACAGTATGATCCAGGTTAGTAGGCTCTATTGGCCTGACTAAACTAACACATGATATGTAGCTGCACAGTATGATCCAGGTTAGTAGGCTCTATTGGCCTGACTAAACACATGATATGTAGCTGCACAGTATGATCCAGGTTAGTAGGCTCTATTGGCCTGACTAAACACATGATAAGTAGCTGCACAGTATGATCCAGGTTAGTAGGCTCTATTGGCCTGACTAAACTAACACATGATATGTAGCTGCACAGTATGATCCAGGTTAGTAGGCTCTATTGGCCTGACTAAACACATGATATGTAGCTGCACAGTATGATCCAGGTTAGTAGGCTCTATTGGCCTGACTAAACACATGATAAGTAGCTGCACAGTATGATCCAGGTTAGTAGGCTCTATTGGCCTGACTAAACACATGATAAGTAGCTGCACAGTATGATCCAGGTTAGTAGGCTCTATTGGCCTGACTAAACACATGATAAGTAGCTGCACAGTATGATCCAGGTTAGTAGGCTCTATCAGTATGATCCAGGTTAGTAGGCTCTATCAGTATGATCCAGGTTAGTAGGCTCTATCAGTATGATCCAGGTTAGTAGGCTCTATGATTGAACTAATACGTGATATATAGTAGTGTTGTCACGATACCAGGCCAAGTATCACGAAACCGAGCAGTATCGCGATACCACAGTGACAATTTTTTTGCCCCGTTCACATTTTCTAAACGTTCTCTAAAAACCTAGCACTGAAATTCACATTTCTACTCAATACAACACATTGACTTTAACTTCACACTGTTCACTGTATAATAGAATGCTGCATACAGTGGGGGGAAAAAGTATTTAGTCAGCCACCAATTGTGCAAGTTCTCCCACTTAAAAAGATGAGAGAGGCCTGTAATTTTCATCATAGGTACACGTCAACTATGACAGACATATTGAGAAAAAGAATTCCAGAAAATCACATTGTAGGATTTGTTATGAATTTATTTGCAAATTATGGTGGAAAATAAGTATTTGGTCACCTACAAACAAGCAAGATTTCTGGCTCTCACAGACCTGTAACTTCTTCTTTAAGAAGCTCCTCTGTCCTCCACTCGTTACCTGTATTAATGGCACCTGTTTGAAGTTGTTATCAGTATAAAAGACACCTGTCCACAACCTCAAACAGTCACACTCCAAACTCCACTATGGCCAAGACCAAAGAGCTGTCAAAGGACACCAGAAACAAAATTGTAGACCTGCACCAGGCTGGGAAGACTGAATCTGCAATAGGTAAGCGTGGTCCTCTGGTAATAGTGGTCCTCTGTAGCTCAGCTGGTTGAGCACGGCGCTTGTAACGCCAAGGTAGTGGGTTCGATCCCCGGGACCACCCATACACAAAAAAAAATTATGCACGCATGACTGTAAGTCGCTTTGGATAAAAGCGTCTGCTAAATGGCTTATTATTATTATTATTATTATTGTAAGCAGCTTGGTTTGAAGAAATCAACTGTGGGAGCAATTATTAGGAAATGGAAGACATACAAGACCACTGATAATCTCCCTCGATCTGGGGCTCCACGCAAGATCTCACCCCGTGGGGTCAAAATGATCACAAGAACGGTGAGCAAAAATCCCAGAACCACACGGGGGGACCTAGTGAATGACCTGCAGAGAGCTGGGACCAAAGTAACAAAGCCTACCATCAGTAACACACTACGCCGCCAGGGACTCAAATCCTGCAGTGCCAGACGTGTCCCCCTGCTTAAGCCAGTACATGTCCAGGCCCGTCTGAACTTTGCTAGAGTGCATTTGGATGATCCAGAAGAGGATTGGGAGAATGTCATATGGTCAGATGAAACCAAATGGGGCGGCGCACAATTGGCCCAGCGTCGTCCAGGGCAGGGATGTAGCTCAGTTGGTAGAGCATGGCATTTGCAACGCCAGGGTTGTGGGTTCGATTCCAGTATAAAAAAATATTATGTTAAAATGTATGCACTCACTAACTGTAAGTCGCTCTGGATAAGAGCGTCTGCTAAATGACTTAAATGTAAAATATAACTTTTTGGTAAAAACTCAACTCGTCGTGTTTGGAGGACAAAGAATGCTGAGTTGCATCCAAAGAACACCATACCTACTGTGAAGCAAGGGGGTGGAAACATCATGCTTTGGGGCTGTTTTTCTGCAAAGGGACCAGGACGACTGATCCGTGTAAAGGAAAGAATGAATGGGGCCATGTATCGTGAGATTTTGAGTGAAAACCTCCTTCCATCAGCAAGGGCATTGAAGATGAAACGTGGCTGGGTCTTTCAGCATGACAATGATCCCAAACACACCGCCCGGGCAACGAAGGAGCGGCTTCGTAAGAAGCATTTCAAGGTCCTGGAGTGGCCTAGCCAGTCTCCAGATCTCAACCCCATAGAAAATCTTTGGAGGGGAGTTGAAAGTCTGTGTTGCCCAGCGACAGCCCCAAAACATCACTGCTCTAGAGGAGATCTGCATGGAGGAATGGGCCAAAATACCAGCAACAGTGTGTGAAAACCTTGTGAAGACTTACAGAAAACGTTTGACCTGTGTCATTGCCAACAAAGGGTATATAACAAAGTATTGAGAAACTTTTGTTATTGACCAAATACTTATTTTCCACCATAATTTGCAAATAAATTCATTAAAAATCCTACAATGTGATTTTCTGGATTTTTTTTTCTCATTTTGTCTGTCATAGTTGACGTGTACCTGTGATGAAAATTACAGGCCTCTCATCTTTTTAAGTGGGAGAACTTGCACAATTGGTGGCTGACTAAATACTTTTCCCCCCACTGTAGATAGCTGCACAGTATGATTTAATTAATACATGATAGATGGCTGCACAGTATGATTTAATTAATACATGATAGATGGCTGCACAGTATGATTTAATTAATACATGATAGATGGCTGCACAGTATGATTTAATTAATACATGATAGATGGCTGCACAGTATGATTTAATTAATACATGATAGATGGCTGCACAGTATGATTTAATTAATACATGATAGATGGCTGCACAGTATGATTTAACTAATACATGATAGATGGCTGCACAGTATGATTTAATTAATACATGATAGATGGCTGCACAGTATGATTTAATGAATACATGATAGATGGCTGCACAGTATGATTTAACTAATACATGATAGATGGCTGCACAGTATGAGGTAGGTTCCTGCCATCCGCTCTGCTTGTTTAAGGAGATCCCTTCTAATCTAAGAAGATTATCGTCGTGGTAAACTTTTCTAAGAGCCACCTCTCACCGCCTGCTAAGCCTGTATCGGGGTTGTCTGAAATGGCACCCTATTCCCAATATAGTGCTCTACTAATCTAGGGAATTGGGTGCATGAGCCCTGGTCAAAAGTAGTGTACTATATAGGGAATAGGGTTGGCTGCCATTTGACACACAGCAGTGATACAGGCTGACATTACATGGAGTACAACTAGTGTCAGGTCTGTACTCACCTCTCCATGTTCCTCCCCATCAGGTGGAGTTCCCAGATAAACACTGGCTGCCAGAGCACCTCCTCCCCAAGCTGGAGGCCCTCCTCCCCCCCAGAGACGAGCAACTGATCTCAGACGACATGGAGGAGGTAGACCTGACGGAGATGGATCGCAACTACTCCCAACAGAGGAGCTCCAGCAGTGGAGGAGGGAAACCGAGCTTCGACGATATTGACGATGAGGAGGGGGGCGGCCAGGGCGTGCAGTGCCAGCAGCAGTAGAATGTAGAAACTCATGCTGCGCTGAATGTTTCGTTTGTAGAATCTATGTATACAAATCACGTCAAACTCAGTTCCTGAAGGACTGGGTTTGACAAAAGCCTTATTCATTAGAGTTCATAGTCCACTGTTCTCAAGCGCTGCACTGAAATGCCTACTTTCACAGCAATGTCATGTTTTAGGCAGTACATCCAAGCCATATCGGTTGTTTTCCTCCAGATACTATTCACCACGCCTGTTGTTTACCTGTCTGGATATACTGAGGGTCAGGTTAGGAGAATTAATGTGGCAGATTAGGTGTAATAACCTTTATTCCCCTAACCTGCTATGTTAAAGTCAGGGAAAGGGTTAACTACAAAGCGCCAGTTGTCAAAAGCTGTTGTCCCCGACACGACCACTAGATGGAGCTGTAGGCCAACTCCATCTAGCCACAATGGGAGAAACATAAACGGACCATCACTCCCAACATACATCAGTATCATTACACCTGCACTGTTTTTCTCCATGTGTAGTGGAAGTTGTGTGTGTGTTGTTTTATTTTATATGGATATGTTCATGAGAGTGATACTAGGAGGTACAGGAAACAGACTTGTTGCTTAGGTTCCATAACTCACAACGGGAACCCGTATGCTTTCTATGAAGGTAATGTTACTTTCCCAAATAAAACCTCAAGAATGCCTTCTCATTTTTTAAAACAAAGTTGACATTTTTATTATCGCTGCGTTGGATTGTGCTTTCAATTTAATCTGGTTCTCTTTATACGATTCATATCTGCAATTGTCAAGTATCAGCATACACATTATTATAAAGCCAATATCAGTTATATATAATACATTACATAATCTCCTTATGAAGTCTTATTGAGAAGATTCACTTTGGACAACAGTTGTAGGCTATTGAAAGTAGGGCTTTTATTCTGAAAACTGGTCTGATGGCAGAAAGATCAGGCGTGTTATTTTAATATTCCTCATGTCATTTTTCTATAGTTCTGTTTTTCTCTGCATTGTTGGGAAGGGCCCGTAAGTAAGCATTTCACTGTTAGTCCACACCTGTTTATGAAGCATGTGATGAATAAAATGTTATTTGATTATATTCAAAACAAGATGATTCATTGCAATCAATGAAAAGTTAAGGCACCGATCCGTGGTATGACGTCATAACGTCCGTGTTCAACATCCGCTTCAATGCTGCTTCCTCGTGAAGCAATGATATACTCAGAACAGTTCCACTTCCTTTATTCTACTACTTTTGACAATTATGAAATCTGTTTTATTCCACAGGGAGATGACAGAACAGCTCCTGACTGGGTGGTCTTGTTGTTTCCAGGAAGTGATCTAAACTTTCATGTCATTCACTCTCAGTCTTAGATATTTGAAGAGGTCCTCTTACACAGGACTAACACCCACATACAGTTGAAGTCGGAAGTTTACATACACTTAGGTTGGAGTCATTAAAACTCGTTTTTCAACCACTCCACACATTTCTTGTTAACAAACTATAGTTTTGGCAAGTCGGTTAAGACATCTACTTTGTGCATGACACAAGTAATTTTTACAACAATTGTTTACAGACAGATTATTTCACTGTATCACAATTCCAGAGGGTCAGAAGTTTACATACACGTAGTTGACTGTGCCTTTAAACAGCTTGGAAAATTCCAGAAAGTGATGTCATGGCTTTAGAAGCTTCTGATAGGCTAAATTACATCATTTGAGTCAATTGGAGGTGTACCTGTGGATGTATTTCAAGGCCTACCTTCAAACTCAGTGCCTCTTTGCTTGACATCATGGGAAAAATCAAAAGATATCAGCCAGGACGTGAGAAAAAAATTGTAGACCTCCACAAGTCTGGTTCATCCTTGGGAGCAATTTCCAAATGCCTGAAGGTACCACGTTCATCTGTACAAACAATAGTACGCAAGTATAAACACCATGGGACCACGCAGCCGTCATACCGCTCAGGTCTGTCTCCTAGAGATGAACGTACTTTGGTGCGAAAAGTGCAAATCAATCCCAGAACAACAGCAAAGGACCTTGTGAAGATGCTGGAGGAAACAGGTACAAAAGTATCTATATCCACAGTAAAACGAGTCCTATATCAACATAACCTGAAAGGCCGCTCAGCAAGGAAGAAGCCACTGCTCCAAAACCGCCGAAAAAAAGCCAGACAACAGTTTGCAACTGCACATGGGGACAAAGATCGTACTTTTTGGAGAAATGTCCTCTGGTCTGATGAAACAAAAATAGAACTGTTTGGCCATAATGACCATCGTTATGTTTGGAGGAAAAAGGGGGAGCTTGCAAGCCGAAGAACACCATCCCAACGTGAAGCACGGGGGTGGCAGCATCATGCTGTGGGGGTGCTTTGCTGCAGGAGGGACTGGTGCACTTCACTAAATAGATGGCATCATGAGGAAGGAAAATTATGTGGAAATATTGAAGCAACATCTCAAGACATCAGTCAGGAAGTTAAAGCTTGGTCGCAAATGGGTCTTCCAAATGGACAATGACCCCAAGCATACTTCCAAAGTTGTGGCAAAATGGCTTAAAGACAACAAAGTCAAGGTATTGGAGTGGCCATCACAAAGCCCTGACCTCAATCCTATAGAAAATGTGTGGGCAGAACTAAAAAAGCGTGTGCGAGCAAGGAGGCCTACAACCTGACTCAGTTACACCAGCTCTGTCAGGAGGAATGGGCCAAAATTCACCCAACTTATTGTGGGAAGCTTGTGGAAGGCTACCCGAAATGTTTGACCCAAGTAAAACAATTGAAAGGCAATGCTACCAAATACTAATTGAGTGTATGTAAACCTCTGACCCACTGGGAAAGTGATGAAAGAAATAAAAGCTGAAATAAATCATTCTCTCTACTATTATTCTGACATTTCACATTCTTAAAATAAAGTGGTGATCCTAACTGACCTAAGACAGGGAATTTTTACTGGGATTAAATGTCAGGAATTGTGAAAAACGGAGTTTCAATGTATTTGGCTAAGGTGTATGTAAACTTCCGACTTCAACTGTATAGTAGACTTGACGCCAGCCGTGATAGGTCTGGTACCTGGAGACTACCCACATACTAAACAGGACAAGACCTGCCTACGTGCTCCGTCATGAGGTCTCCTCATTACAGTAAATCTAGTAATGTTGCAGTTCAGAGAGAAGGTCTCCTCATTGGAGGGCTAGTTTACAGTAAATCTAGTAATGTTGCAGTTCAGAGAGAAGGTCTCCTCATTGGAGGGCTAGTTTCCAGTACATCTAGTAATGTTGCAGTTCAGAGAGAAGGTCTCCTCATTAGTAAGATTTGCCTGTGTTAAAGCTGTAAGGTGCATCACCGCCTGGTATGGCAACTGCTTGGCATCCGACCGTAAGGCGCTACAGAGCAGAGGGTAGTGCGTACGGCCCAGTACATCACTGGGGCCAAGCTTCCTGCCATCCAGGACCTCTATACCAGGCGGTGTCAGAGGAAGGCCCAAAACATTTTCATAGACTCTAGTCACCAAAGTCATAGACTGTTCTCTCTGCTACCTCACGGTAAGCGGTACCGGAGAGCCAAGTCTAGGTCCAAAAGGCTTCTCAACAGCTTCTACCCCCAAGCCATAAGTCTGCTGAACAATTAATCAAATGTCCCCCCCCCCTTCGTTTTTACACTGCTGCTACTCGCTGTTTATTATCTACGCATAGTCACTTTACCCCTACCTACATGTACATATTACCTCCACTAACCTGTAACCCTGCACATTGGCTCTATACCGGTACCCCCTGTATATAGCCTCGTTGTAATTTTGTGTTACTTTTTATTTTATTTTTTAACTTTAGTTTACTTAGTAAATATTATCTTAACTCTATTTCTTGAACTGCATTGTTGGTTAAGGGCTTGTAAGTAAGCATTTCACAGTATTCGGTGTATGTGACAAATACAATTTGATTTGATTTGAAATGTAATACGGCTACCGGACGTCCCCTTACTACACGGCCACGGGCTACCTGAAAATAGGCCGATGGCCTCAGGTCACGCGCCTGGGCCCGGTCTTCCGGGAAGTCACGAAAAAAAGTTTCCGGGAAGCTCAGTATAATGATAATGCAGTACCTGGAAAATCCACCAGGCGGTAACGGAGGGTATATGGCAAATGGACACTTCATCACCAAATGGACGGGCCATTTCTCAGAAACGGAACAGTCTTCAAGTTCGAAACTCGATGAGTGGCGGCCAATTGTACTTTTTGGGAAGCAACGAGATGGCATTGAGGCCATAACGCTCTTTGAGATATTGCACATTTTCTGTGATTAAAGGTCAAAAACGGTAATACAGAGATAATAGTACTGCTGCACTTCAAAGTACATAAACCTATGGTGTAAGGAAAAATAGAACTAGCAATATATCTATCGGATTTTACGAGAAATCGTACAAGTGACAATTACCAACAACAGCGCCGGAGAAGATGGCTGCCGTTTTACAGCCCTCTAACCAATTGTACTATTATGTGTGTTTTTCCGCGTTATTTGTAATTTATTTTGTACATAATGTTTATGCCATCGTCTCTTATAACCAAAAAGAGCTTCTGGATATCAGGACAGCGATTACTCACCTCGCATTGGACGAAGACTTTTTCTTCAACGAGTCGGACGCGAAGGATATTCTACAGACACCCGGCAAGGCCCAGATCCCCGTCATTCGCCTGAGGAAGAGACGGAGATATCGTGGACGTAGGTCGGGGTGCCTTGTAAGGATCCGACGGCGAGCGAGTAAACTGCCTCTCCCATCAATACTATTAGCCAACGTTCAATCTTTTGAGAATAAAATTGACGATTTAAGATTACGGTTATCCTACCAACGGGACATTAAAAACTGTAATATCTTATGTTTCACGGAGTCGTGGCTGAACGACAACAATGATACCATTCAGCTAGCAGGCTACACGCTACATCGGCAGGACAGAACGGCTGGCTCCGGTAAGACAAAGGGTGGCGGTCTCTGTATATTTGTAAACAACAGCTGGTGTACAAAATCAAATACTAAGGAAGTCTCGAGGTTTTGCTCGCCTGAGGTAGAGTATCTTATGATAAGCTGTAGACCACACTATTTACCAAGAGAGTTTTCAGCTATATTTTTCATAGCTGTCTATTTACCACCACAAACCAATGCTGGCATTAAGATTGCACTGAATGAGTTGTACAAGGCCATTAATCAACAGGAAAACGCTCATCCAGATGCAGCGCTCCTAGTGGCCGGGGACTTTAATGCAGGGAAACTTAAATCCGTTCTACCTAATTTCTACCAGCATGTCAAATGTGCAACCAGAGGGAAAAAAACTCTAGACCACCTTTACTCCACACACAGAGACGCATACAAAGCTCTCCCTCGCCCTCCATTTGGCAAATCTGACCATAACTCTATCCTCCTGATTCCTGCTTATAAGCAAAAACTGAAGCAGGAAGCACCAGTGATTCGGTTAATAAAAAAGTGGTCAGATGACGCAGATGCCAAGCTACAGGACTGTTTTGCTAGCACAGACTGGAACATGTTCCGGGATTCTTCAGACAGCATTGAGGAGTACACCACATCAGTCACTGGCTTCATCAATAAGTGCATCGATGATGTCGTCCCCACAGTGACCGTGCGTACATACCCCCAACCAGAAGCCATGGATTACAGGCAACATCCGCACTGAGCTAAAGGGTAGAGCTGCCGCTTTCAAGGAACGGGACTCTAACCCGGAAGCTTATAAGAAATCCCGCTATGACCTCCGACGAACCATCAAACAGGCAAAGAGTCAATACAGGTCTAAGATTGAATCATACTACACTGGCTCTGACGCTCGTCGGATGTGGCAGGGCTTGAAAACTATTACAGACTACAAAGGGAAGCACAGCCGCGAGCTGCCCAGTGACACAAGCCTACCAGACGAGCTAAACCACTTCTATGCTCGCTTCGAGGCAAGCAACACTGAAGCATGCATGAGAGCACCAGCTGTTCCGGACGACTATGTGATCACGCTCTCCGTAGCCGATGTGAGTAAGACTTTTAAGCAAGTCAACATTCACAAGGCCGCTGGGCCAGACGGATTACCAGGGCGTGTACTCCGAGCATGTGCTGACCAACTGGCAAGTGTCTTCACTGACATTTTCAACATGTCCCTGACCGAGTCTGTAATACCAACATGTTTCAAGCAGACCACCATAGTCCCCGTGCCCAAGAACTCTAAGATAACCTGCCTAAATGACTACCGACCCGTAGCACTGACGTCTGTAGCCATGAAGTGCTTTGAAAGACTGGTCATGGCTCACATCAACAGCATAATCCCAGAAACCCTAGACCCACTCCAATTTGCATACCGCCCCAACAGATCCACAGATGATGCAATCTCTATCGCACTCCACACTGCCCTTTCCCACCTGGACAAGAGGAACACCTACGTGAGAATGCTATTCATTGACTACAGCTCAGCATTCAACACCATAGTGCCCTCTAAGCTCATCACTAAGCTAAGGATCCTGGGACTAAACACCTCCCTCTGCAAC
The DNA here is from genome assembly GCF_020615455.1 of Coregonus clupeaformis. NCBI lineage: Eukaryota > Metazoa > Chordata > Actinopteri > Salmoniformes > Salmonidae > Coregonus > Coregonus clupeaformis. Next base: position 340,273 of record NW_025533506.1, on the reverse strand, counting down.
TGGATCCTGGACTTCCTGACGGGCCGCCCCCAGGTGGTAAGGGGTAGGTAACAACACATCTGCCACACTGATCCTCAACACGGGGGCCCCTCAGGGGGTGCGTGCTCAGTCCCCTCCTGTACTCTCTGTTCACCCATGACTGCATGGCCAGGCACGACTCCAACACCATCATTAAGTTTGCCGACGACACAACAGTGGTAGGCCTGATCACCGACAACGATGAGACAGCCTATAGGGAGGAGGTCAGAGATCTGGCCGTGTGGTGCCAGGACAACAACCTCTCCCTCAACGTGACCAAGACAAAGGAGATGATTGTGGACTACAGGAAAAAAAGAGGACTGAGCACGCCCCCATTCTCATCGACGGGGCTGTAGTGGAACAGGTTGAGAGCTTCAAGTTCCTTGGTGTCCACATCACCAACGAACTATCATGGTCCAAGCACACCAAGACAGTCGTGAAGAGGGCACGACAAAGCCTATTCCCCCTCAGGAGACTAAAAAGATTTGGCATGGGTCCTCAGATCCTCAAAAAATTCTACAGCTGCACCATCGAGAGCATCCTGACTGGTTGCATCACCGCCTGGTATGGCAACTGCTTGGCCTCTGACCGCAAGGCACTACAGAGGGTAGTGCGTACGGCCCAGTACATCACTGGGGCAAAGCTCCCTGCCATCCAAGACCTCTATACCAGGCGGTGTCAGAGGAAGGCCCTCAAAATTGTCAAAGACTCCAGCCACCCTAGTCATAGACTGTTCTCTCTGCTACCGCACGGCAAGCGGTACCGGAGTGCCAAGTCTAGGTCCAAAAGGCTTCTCAACAGCTTCTACCCACAAGCCATAAGACTCCTGAACAGCTAATCACGGCTACCCGGACTATTTGCACTGCCCCCCCACCCCATCCTTTTTACGCTGCTGCTACTCTGTTAAGTATTTATGCATAGTCACTTTAACTCTACCCACATGTACATATTACCTCAACTACCTCAACTAGCCGGTGCCCCCACATTGACTCTGCACCGGTACCCCCTGTATATATAGCCTCCCTACTGTCACTTTATTTTACTTCTGCTCTTTGTTTTTCTCAACACTTTTTTTTTTTGTTGTTGTTTTATTCTTACTTTTTGTTTAAAATAAACGCACTGTTGGTTAAGGGCTGTAAGTAAGCATTTCACTGTAATGTCTGCACTTGTTGTATTCGGCGCATGTGACCAATAAAATTTGATTTGATTTGATTTGATTTTGTGACGCTAGATAAAATATATATATCCAGTTGAGGCGAGTTAAGGTGAGTCCGTTAAGGTGGGTTTCAGAGCTCTATGTGATTTCTGTGATTTTCTGTGTGAAGTTTGTCCATCTGCAATAGGTTAGGTGCATTGTCAAATTGGAAATGGACAGTGTCCATTGCCAATATGTTTAAACAGGGAGTTACTATCATGAAATGGATAGGCTGAAATCAACACTGAACAGCAAACAAACTGCATCACTATTGTCTATAGGCCGTTTCCTAGTTCAACGAGGTGCCCCACTTGGCCGTAGCTCGCTCGGTCTGACCGCAGCGACCATGCAAACAAGTAGGCCTGGAATGAAGCCTGACTAGTAGTGATTTCAACATGCTTTTGACATATTGCGGCCTCTGGGTCACTGCTGGGGTGGATGGGGTGGACAAGCCACAGATTCTATTCACTATTCTAGCTGCGCTCGGCAGTTCTTGTAGTTTGACACATCCGAGTTTCTCCCTTAGGATAACATTGATTTACAGGTTATGCTCTAACTCTGCTTCTGTAACAGGTGTAAAATATACTTTATGTATTTCACCGAAAATCCCTCATATTTATTTTCATTTATTATTTTCAGGTTATTTTGAGATGTATTACACTACTTTCAACAGTGAACTAGTTTATTGTATTTCTTTTCTAAAAGTGTTGATGTTGTGATGTCATCAACGGGATCCATGCGTATACTCTTCCGTTTAATGAAAGCGTGATGAGGAGAAGGACATGTTTATCTCCAGTCTTTGTAGCGGTTTGGGGTCCGGGTTCTTTGCAAGGCAGGGTTTTCACAACACAAGTCCAAGTAAAGGGTTAAACCTGTTTATTATGATCAGGCTTTGGCAGCGTTCTTGACAAATCATACTCAAAACAAAGTAAATACTTCACTACCCGTGGAAGGTCCTCCAAGCTCTGTCTTTGGGGGAGTTCAATCCTTCTTGTCAGCCTATTTTCCTTTCTTCTTTTAAAGCCTCCTTTTCCTTCCTTCCTCTCTGCTTCTCCCAGCCTGCTACTCCTTTTCCTTCCTTCCTCTCTGCTTCTCCCAGCCTGCTACTCCTTTTCCTTCCTTCCTCTCTGCTTCTCCCAGCCTGCTACTCCTTTACCTTCCGGGGTCAAAACAAAAGACAAAGAAATTGTATTTGGGACAATTCATTCACTAAACCCTAAACCTCAAATAATTATTGTAATAAATAATATGGAAATTGCGCAAGTTGAGGTGACTAAACTGCTTGGAGTAACCCAGGATTGTAAACTGTCATGGTCAAAACATATTGATACAACAGTAGCTAGGATGGGGAGAAGTCTGTCCATAATAAAGCGCTGCTCTGCCTTCTTAACAACACTATCAACAAGGCAGGTCCTACAGGCCCTAGTTTTGTCGCACCTGGACTACTGTTCAATCGTGTGGTCAGGTGCCACAAAGAGGGACTTAGGAAAATTGTAATTGGCTCAGAACAGGGCAGCACGGCTGGCCCTTGGATGTACACCGAGAGCTAACATTAATAAT